>NW_022983476.1:1293125-1469032 GCF_010015735.1 Aaosphaeria arxii CBS 175.79 | reverse complement strand
CCAGGAGTGACTGGAAGCGGTGTGAAATGGATGGAATTCAGGATCGGGATAGTAGGATGGAGATGTCAGATTTACGTTAAGACGTGATGAATGTCAGTGTTGCGGATTCAGAGGTCTACGAAAATGTTTGGTTCAGTGTTCTGATGCCATGGTTGAGGTATCCCAATCTGGTTATCTTTGGCTGAACCCCAATTTTCCACGAACCCGTCACCGTTGCCTTGAGTATCCTTAAAGGAGCCAACGTATCTTAATATCCGTAAGAGTACGATGCCATTCACAGTTACACAGGGGTTTGCTCATGTTTGACCATTAACCCGCGATCTCTTTATCATTCTCCCCAAGAAGCCCAGTACAAGCATCCTCATCATTTAGTTCATCTGGCTGTATGAACATTGCCATCCAGAACGAGGGCGGGTTCACATATACAGGACCCACGAAACCCATCGTATCTCGATAAGGCGCGTCGTCTGGGCCACGAAAAGGCCCCTCGTCGCGTTTTGGAAGCCACGAGCACCGGGTTCTTGCGAAATGGTCATCACGCTCCTCCACGAACAGAGGGCGATCGTAGTACTGGACGTAATCAGCATCGATGTTGGACACTCGTGAGATCCGGTATTCAAAATCTCCAAAAGCCATGGGAGGCACGCATACAGGTCCTGATCTGTCTGCCCTATCAGACATCTTTACGGTGTCGGCTTGTTTGGCGCTTTTGCCGCGTCTGCCTTTCTTCGCTGCCGGTGGAAGTTTGACAACAACCTTCTCCACCGCTACTCTAGTGAAGAGAGCCTTCTCGCTTGCGATCTGGCATGGCGTACTATTTCACACGATGATCAGTTAGATCCTGAATGACTTGGCTGTTGTATCTGTGGAAGGATCGCCTAGGGTATTGGGTACACGTTGGATAGAGTCGTCCGTGACAGATAACACGCGGTCGTCCCATTCAAGTGCATCTCGAACTGACCGTTGGGCACCTGTGAGTGAGGCGTAGCTTTCAACTTCTTCATTTGACGTAGCCTGCTTGAGAACGCCAACTTGGCGTACAACTTGGAACCGGGTCTCAGCAAGGAGAAATGACTCCGCGGAGCGTTCGACTGGTAGCAGCGGCATGGCTGAGAATAAGCAGGAAAGAGTAAGCTGCTCGAAATGGAAGCTCAGAAGAATTTTGTGCTGATACTGGCAAGTGAGAAGGGAAGGGAGTAACCAGGGAGACGCAAAGACTGTTAAGGTGATTCTCTCTAAAGCTGTTCCACTTTCACCTCACTGTTAGCGGAAATTGCGCGCTATTATGATATCACTGGTTTGTTCGACAATTGTTTGCTCATTTGGCTTATATCTACCCAGTATTTGCCCTTGGGTTAGAAAGCTGTTCTGCCAGTCTTGACAGTCTTAAGCACTCCTTCATCCGCCAAACGTTCGATCATGTTATACAGCATGAAGTCGCATCCCCGTTTCACCACGAGATTGATCGTTACAGGAACCATCTCCTCATGGAAAGTAATATTACTCTGATACGGCACTTGGCCGATGGGCACAGTGAAATCCGCACAGCCAAATATGGGACAGATATTTGCGCCTGTGATCTTAGCAGTCTTGGGGAGGACGGCAAGGTACGACGCGTCTGGCGACTCGTTCAGCTCACGCTCGCGGAAAGACGGAAGACCGCCCGTGCCAATATCGTATAGCATGATTGACTCCGAGCACGATTCTGGAGTGCTGTACTGTAACTCTTTCTCATACCACTCCACGCCTCTGTTCTTGGTGACTAAGGCGGCATCGTATGCAACCTGGTTTGTCCTGGTCTCGTTGAACGCTTTCCAGCCAGGACGGCGAGCTGGATCAATGGGTGGGAACCGGCCATCAAACAAAGCACCCCAAGCGGTGATTAGAGGTTTGCCTATAACCTCCCAGGCGGACCAGGTGTTTATCACACCAGTTGCAGCGCTGAGTGTGGTGAAGTTGCTAGCGATAGGATCCGAGAAGTTTTGTACAGTTGCTGTAAAGTTGAGCTCTTTTACAGTCATGTTGAAGATTCGGGACATGCTCGCGATGAACTCCTGTAGGATGGGCTCCGCCGCCGAGTTGTTGAGTGGCAGATAATCTACGGGGTAGAGAATCGTCTTTGGAAATGCGTCGGTGTCAGGCACTTCCAATGGCGAGAGACCCGTGATAGAAGAATCCTGGTACAAGTCCGGAGAATACCATGCTTTAGAAAACTTGATCCATTTGTACGGATCTCTGGAGAAAACACCTGCAGTGTCAGTAGCACCACCTAGAGGTAAAACACGTTCGAGTGACATGAGGCCTTGACTCGGACGTTGTCTATCACTAGTAAGCAAATAGAAAGGAGGGACGTATGGATCTTGAAGCATACCCATAAGTACCGGAAACAGCAGCTGGGCGTCTCATAGATGAGCCAGTATCGCTTCCAATAGCGTAGTCAAGCCAGTCATATGCAGCAACAGAGCAGCCACCTCCAGATGAAGAAGCAGAGCATGTCAGCCATCCATCACCACGAGGGTTGAACGGATAATGCTCGTCCTGCCACTCCCAAGGATTAGCGCCCGAAGCGAATTGGGCCAACTTCTGCTTGCCCACTACGATCCCCCCAAGGTCCAAAATCTTCTGCACCGAAGGGGCAGTGCCGTTGGAGACTGGTGTGATGTAGGCCCATGCTTGGCTACCACCAGATGTTTGCAGGCCTTTGACATCGTAGAGATCCTTGATCGCGACACGCTCCCCTGCAAGCGGTCTCTCGTCTCCCCAGGAGTAGACGCGAGACGGAACCCTACACAAAGTCAGGTACGCATCAAGACAATTGAGACGAGTGGATGAAACTCACGGGATCATGGGGTCCCAAAATTTGGGAAGAAATGTTCCGAGTGGATTGTGGTTGTCTTCACCATCATTCGCATCGTAGGCTCCGAAAAGGAAAGTTCTATAGGTATCTGGATACAGCCGATACACAGTGCTGAAACTTACTGTTCCAGATTCCACATGCGCAAGGTATGGACCGATGGGAACCTCAGCAGGCGATTCGAGAGCAATAGTGGTGAAGCTTCCTTCCACAGATACGGTGGAATCCGCAAATACGAATGTGGTATTTAGAGACGTAAGATACTCTACAGCCGTAGCATCCAATGAGGTTTTTACGGCTGAAGAGATGTATAAACCATCGAGAAAATCATGGTTGAAAACATCGTCGGCAGAAAGGTACGAGTCGATCACGCTCGTTAAAGTATCTTTTGTGATGCTCGATGCATTCGTCTTGATGACTGTAATTGGAATTGCCGAGGTTACTGTTTGGCAATCGGCGGCGATCACAGCCTTTGGGTATTTTGTATTGGCTAGATATGCTATTTCACCGAGTTGAAAGATAGCATCACCATATGGATTATCAAGAACAAAAGTATAAGGATTCCTCTTGACAATTGGAGCCGCTTGGGCAGACAAAGATGCAAGCGCAAGACTCAACCAGAACCACATCCTCGCCATGTTTACGACCGAGATTCCTGGCTGATCCAAGGAATCCCATTGCGCCTTTTATATCCATCTTTTCAGCCTAGCATTGCGGAGACGATAGCAACTCAAAGATAACGACCATGCTTTCCTTCCAGGGTGGCCTTACGATGGTTTAGAACTGTGACATAGTCGATCGATGCCGTCTCCATAAGCTATGCAAGCCAAGGAGCGAAGACCGGGATGTCGCGGTGGTGCTTATCAGGTACGGCAGGTATCGTTGTCATCGTTTTCGCTGCCGTTACCAATCATTCACTGACATCTCCGCCTTCCACTAATGATACCGTTAGGGGACATTGGGTAGCGGATTGGGGTTTGGCATAAATACGATCCCTCACAACGCCTCGTGAATGCCATGGTCCCTCTTCCGGCTTAGCGTGCATTCTACGTCGACTATTGATTGATAACGTTCAACTGCAAAACAAGACTGGTCCCTATGCGAAGTCCTAGATAGGTAAATCGGTTAACATCTTCCTATGAAAGCCTATAACTTTCGCGAGTAAGAGATGCTCTGGGTCAGGGGTCTGAGTCAATTGTAACTCGCCTAGCTGATTGCAATGACAATGTGTCGTCACCACAGTCAACACAGTTCAGCGGCAACTAATATGGCTACTACTGTTCAATTAGTTCCATGGAAAGAATTTCTGGTCGCTCATCTGCTCAGCTCCATCGGCTATTCGTCCTATACTGAAAGAGATGATCGCCGCCCTCATCTCGCATTCGAATAGCAATCTTCCTTGACGGCTGATGGTCTCTTATCATCAATTAGACAAAGAGCTCTGTACTCCGTCTTCGCAGGTCCTCGTGGAAAATGGCCGAGGATTGTATGTGGACAGGCAAGCTTTATGTAATTGATCTCAAGGTGAAGACCAGGCATGGGGTAAAATCCTAAGCGAATCTAGGAGCGTTGTATTGTCGTAAGATTCAATAGCCCTTAGAATTGGAACTTGACCGTTGTGGTGGAATTGTATGTATACTGCGATTCAGTGCGACTGGATGTGTGCTAACATCAGGCCTCAGGTGTCGAGAATAACCAGCTTCGATTGCTGTTATCGTACGAAAGAGCCCAGGGAAACAATGTCGATCATACGGGAGCGGACCCAGACTGACGGCTGCATATATGGACATTGTGCCACTTCAATCAACACTGCGTGGAATTTTGTCGGACAGCCGGCTGACAGGGGTCATGGATATTGAGAGGCTCAATGTCAACTTAACAATTTATATTGTACCGCGAATCCCATCAACCCCGGCACTCCCACAATGTAGAGTACGCATCGCCCGTTACACAGTTAATAACATCTTATCCAGGCCCGCTTGGAGACTGGCTGACATTGGTCGAAGTCTTTGGGACAATGTACTATACCGGTGGGACAATGCTTCCCAGAGGCTAGGCTTTGGCATTGCCATAATCGAAGACTTACATTTCTCAGCAGTACCGGCAAATGAGCACAGTGCTCGTGCTCCACGCAGTCAATAGATGATAAAATACCCAGGATCGCGCTGGTTCTCGAGAGGGGAGGGTTGAATTCCTTATCCATCCATAACGCCGTTGCCGTTGCTGTGTACACCGAAACATCCCTCATTATCACGATGCAGTGGACTTCACTCGCCGCACTGGCGCTCGTCGCCCCCAGCCATGCACTGATTCGATTCGGATGCTCTCAACTTGTAGTGGACCGACTGGACCCTCTGGTCAACCCGGGCTCCAACCCATCCCCACATCTTCACCAGATCCTCGGCGGTGTACGTAGAATGTAGATCAAGGAATTCGAGAGTCCTTTCTAACAGCACCAGAACTCCTTCCAACCTAGCATGAAACCAGTCGAACATGACCTTGCTAAACTGTCGACGTGCACATCTTGCCAACCGTCCGAGGTAGGTAATCACGGGCAATCGTACCAACCATCTATTTCTATATCGGATTCATTCTGACGATGAATACACACAGGACTTCTCCAACTACTGGACCGCAGCTCTCTACTTCCGCTCCCGAAACGGCACCTTCAAGCGCGTACCCCAGAAGGGCAACGCCGGCTTCGAGGGCCAAAACGGCGGCATGACCGTCTACTACATGCAGAACCAACTGGCCGACTACCAGCAAAAGGCCAAAGTGCAGTCCTTCAAGCCGGGCTTCCGCATGCTGATCGGAGACCCTGCCGCAGACACGAAGGCCAAAGCCGACAAGTTCCCCCAGCTCACGTACACCTGCCTCCAGGACATGAGCACGCGGTTCCCAGAGACGAAGAACTTCCCCACGAAGCCCTGCCCCGCGGGTATCATGGTCAACCTTAGATTCCCTACCTGCTGGGATGGCGTCAACCTCGACTCGCCGGATCACATCTCGCACATGGCTTATCCTGCCAGCGGGAACTTCGAGTCGCAGGGTCCTTGCCCCGCGAGCCATCCCGTACGGATGCCTCAAGTCATGTAAGTAGCCCGCCTTCTATGCTTCAGACCAAACAGAAACGAGAAAGAGGAACACAAGAAGGGAGAGCAAGACTATTCACCATCCAACAAAGCAATCTAACACGGGCCCCTTAGGTACGAAGTAATCTTCGAGACGAAAGACTTCAACGCAAAGGCGGACTGGCCCACCGACAACACCCAACCCTTCGTGTGGTCCTTTGGCGACGGCACGGGCTACGGCAACCACGGCGACTACGTCTTCGGGTGGAAGGACGACTCGCTGCAGAAGATCATGGACGAGGCCTGCTACGTCAACTGCAAGAGCATGAAGACGCAGTCCATGGACGCCATGAACGCATGCGCCATCAAGAACGTCGTCGACGAGGACATCGGCGACAAGGACTGGATCGCGGAGATTCCAGGCGCGCCGCCTATGAAGCTTCAGGCTGCTGATGGGTCGGTTTAAGACGGTGATGGGGGATCTGACGTTGAAGGGAGATGGGACTTAGAAAGTTAGGAAGGCTGGTGTGAGTGTGGTAATTGCCTGTTTGGTAGCTTTAGACAGCAATGGAACAACTCTGAATTTTGTTCTGATTCTTATCAATTTGTACGCGGATGCGAGCATTTTCCTACCAGTCCAATGATGCCTTCGATAAATCTATTACTAGATGCAAAGTCTGTAGTTCCTTCCTACAGTCTCACAGCCGTTCTGGTGACCCAACCTATTCAAATTTACATTTACATCTACACCTACATTCAAAGAAAAAAGTAACCATCTCAAAACAATCATCGCCTCCCTCCAAATGACAAGTTATCCCCAGCATACCAACCCATCTCCCACGCTAGGAACCTCCCGCAAATATCACAGCCCAAGTGGCAATCAAAAGTAGACAGTGGCATTGTGGTGTGTGGGGAGGGTGTCGAGAAGGAATCCCACTCCTCTGCGCTTAATTCCCTTTGTGGGGCCTCTGTCCCACCTGCAAGCTGAGACGCACATGTCAGTAAGTGCGTCGAGATATATGAAATGCATCGAATACTTCTGGATGGGCTGTGGATCTCGCGGGTTCATATGCGGTGCCTTGGTAGCGAGCGACTATTTGTTTGGTTGAGGGTAGGGGGAGAAGTTGGGTGCGGTGGGGTGCGGTGGGCTTTCAAGGACTGCGAGGTTCTGTTTGTGAGTGTGCGTTTGTGGATTGAGGTGTCTTCGTGTGTTAACGTGCGAAGTTTTGCCATTCAATTCCAAAGGTCATGAACGAAAAGGTTGTTTGGATTGCTGCTTAAAATTATTATATTTCGATAGATTTGTTGCCGCGACACTCGAAGGCACTTCGGCTGGATCCGTTATGTAGTATATGCAGAGTAGAAAGCAACATATAGTGAGTGCAGCCACTGAACGTGAGCTGGTGGGTATCAATCAGACCGTCTCGATATACCTCTTCACCTCCCAGTCAGTGACAGCCTCATCCCACAGCCTGATTTCATGCTGTCTGGTGCCGCCGAAGTGATCGACGAACTCATCGCCAAATACTTCTCTGGCGACACTGTCCTTGGCCATGAATCGATCGGTAGCTTCCTTTAGACTCTTTGCCAGCCGCTGACCCTTGTCGGCCTCGCCGCCGACATCTTCACCCTTTCCTAGTGGAGGGATAGATATCTCCAGCTTCTTCTCGATACCCCTCCAGCCCAGCGCGAGAATCGCTGCAAGTACGAAATGAGGGTTCGTGTCGGCGCCAGGGACTCGAACTTCGAATCTCGTGGCCTTTGCTGATGACGTCGGCGGGCTGATCAACCTGATACTGGCTGCTCTGTGTTCAAGGCCCCAGCTTACGGTGACTGGCGCCCAAAAGTTCTCTACGAGTCTCTTGTAGCTGTTAACATTTGGCGCAAGAATAGGCATGATGTCAGGAAGACCGTCGATCAAACCAGCGAGGAAGTGTCGCCCGAGATCGGACAGCCATCGAACGTCCTGCCATTTGTGATCTTTGTCCTCGGTCTCGCGATAGAAGAGATTCTTGCCCGACGGGTCGACAATGGAGACATGCATGTGTCCAGAGTTACCGGGGAGGCCTTCGCGTGGCTTCGCCATGAAGCATGGAGTTATACCGAACTTCGAGCCAAGCGATTTCACGACGAGCTTGAAGAGCGAGGCCTTGTCTGCCATTTCGGTGATTTCGCCGAACTCGAGGGCCTGGTACATGTTAGAACTTTCCCTTCTGTACGGGCTATGAACTTTCATACCGCTTCGAACACTCCTGGACCACTCTCCGTATGCCATCCTTCAATGCCACAGTTGAACTTTGCGCATGTATCGAAGATGCCATAGTAGTATTCCTGGTTGTGAACCGGCCTAGTGATGCTGTAACCAAACATTCCTTCCGTCAGACTCGGTAACGCGTTCACGGGGTTATCGCGGAGGAAAGCGGCCGTAGAGGACGAATTGCGCTCGGTTCCATCGTGGGATTGCGGTGCTCGAAACTGGTAGAACTCGTACTCCGCTAATTGGCACAAATGTAATGATTAGCGGACAGGCCTGCTGTGATCTCAGAGAGGGGCAAGAGTGCGGCACAGGAACGGACGCGAACAAGCTTACCTCCAGCCATGGCTCCATATCCATTCTCCTTGAGCTTGTCGACTGCGCGCTTCAACAGACTCCGCGGACACGCGCTCAAGCTAGATTTGGTGTCTGGGTCATGGAAGTGGATCAGAAAGAAGGGCACATTGTTCTCCCAAGGTATGCGACGGAAGGTGCTCAGGTCTGGTACCGCGATCAAGTCGCGATAACCATTCTCCTTGTTGCTAATCGAAAGCTCGCGGAAGTAGGTCTGGTCATGCATGTCCCAACCGAAGATAACACTACAAAATCCAAAGCCCTCCTGCGCAATGCTCAGGAACTTCTTCTTCGCCATGAGCTTTCCACGGAGAACGCCATCGACGTCAATGCCTGCGACCTTAACAGCATTATCGTCCTTGAGTAGTTCAGGTAGGGACTCGGCGGTTATGGAGGAGGGATTCGGGGAGTGGGACATGATGAGATTACTGGAAGGAGTAGGTCTGCGGTTCAGAGGAAGGTGAGGAGTAGAAGAGGATAGGGACGAGGGTATACTGCAAGCAGATCTGAAGATCAAGCATGCGCCTACGAGGAAGTAGCAGCAGCAGTAGTACAAGTAAATTGAAGAGAAAGCAGGTTATGCGTAGATACTGTCGGATGGGGGATTGTTGCCAGTATCGTTCCTTCCGTTTGGACGATGGTTGGTTGGTCGATTAAGCTCGGACCAATGAGGGGCAGTGACGTCCTCAAGGTGCAGCAGTCCAGGCCAGCCGAGGCGACATCATAGCATCAACTTGGTGTTCTGTATCTAGATATATACCTAGGTAACTACCTATATATGTCTCTTCTACAAATAACTTAGGTAAAACGTATATGAAGACTATGTAAACACCAAGACGCCAATATCATTGATTATGTCTTGATACGAGATACATCTATTGCACAGTCGATCCTCCACGTCCCATGTCTAAAGCCGCGCATGGCCGACGCCCTCGTCACTCGTTGCCCTGCATCTATCTGTATGAGACGAGTAGATAACGCGCCTTGTTACAGCTAAGCTATCTACCTAGGCAAGCTACAGCTACAGCTACAGCTACAGACATCGTGCATCTACAATGTCCACGGAGAAGGGACACATGAGACGAAAGAAGATGAAGGATCATTGAGTTACACCGCATCTTCTACGGATAACCTTCCTTGTAGCAATCATGCAATCCCCCATCGTGTGAACACGTCTTCGGACCGCCGGTCTCCGTCCTTATCTATGAATCTTGCCGATTATCGGTGTATAGAACCGCGACTTGCCCTCAAGCTATTGTTTGCTCTGCTGGAATAATTAACCTAATTGACTCCTTTCGACTCCTTCAATAACCAACGTCCCATCCTACCATACCTTCGTTCGGTGTTTGCAGTCCGAAGCACCACCACGCAACTCCGACACGTCAAACAACCACTCACGATAGTTACTCGTACGCCCAAGAGGTAAGTGGAGACCCTGAAAAGATCAAAGAGCTGGCGCCCCCTTACTGGTCTCGGACACACTCGCCCGTTGCTATGACGCTTCTGGTAGTAAATATTAGTCATAGGAAATTCACGACTTTGGAGGGGCTGTTCCCTAATTATATCAAATGCATCCTGCTGACCTCAAGACAGATACTCTAGATAACACCAATTCCTACCGTTAACATCACTTCAATCAAGATGGGTCGTCTGGAAGGCAAGAACGCTCTCGTCACCGGAGCAGCTGGGTATGTCCGCCGCATCCTTCCGCCTTTCCGTTTCTATGCGCGTTTGTTTCGATATCAAACGAATTTTGATCGCCATTGCGCATTCGCCTCATAGTCCTGTACCTGCACTATTCATCGCATCGATTGCTCTTCGTTTGTATCTCGAACGACTACTCTCCTCTCGATCTCGCGTGGCTAGAGTCTGAATGTTTCAACCTACAGCTCTTGCAATGCACTCAATCACAATCACATGACTCATATTGTTCCATACACCACTAACTCGATGATAGTGGCATTGGCTTGGAGACTGTCATTCTCTTTGCTCGCGAGGGCGCTAACGTCCTGCTCTGCGATATTTCCGGTCCAGCACTCGAGAAAGCTGTAGCAAGAGTGAAGGAAGTAGTGCCAGAGGCCAAGAAGGTGGAGAGCAAAATCGCCGACGTATCAAAAGAAGCAGATGTTGCTGCAGCAGTCGAGCACCTCGACGCTTGGGGCGGTATTGATGTCATCTTCAACAATGCTGGAATAATGCACGCCGACGATGACGATGCTGTCAACACCCCCGAGAAGATCTGGGATCTGACTCAGGCCATTAACGTCAAGGGTGTGTGGTTCGGTAGCAAACATGCTGTCCTTAGCTTCAGGAGACATGGTAAGAAGAAGGCTTCCGTCATCAACACTGCCAGTGTGGTGGCTTTGGTTGGAAGCGCTGCACCCCAATTGGCCTACACGGCTAGCAAGGGAGCTGTCCTTGCCCTGACGAGAGAATTGGCCATGGTGCATGCAAGAGAGGGATTCAGGTTCAACGCGCTTTGCCCGGCTCCTTTGAAGTGAGTATCCCCGTCATCCACATGATTTGTTCCCAATTTTGACTCTTCCAGCACGCCTCTCCTCCAGGACTGGCTCGGCGACGATGCCGCAAAGCGCCAACGCCGCGAGATTCACTTCCCCAGCGGTCGTTTTGGTGAGGCTATCGAGCAGGCCCAGGCTGTCCTCTTCCTTGCCAGCGACGAGAGCAGCTTCGTTAATGGCACCGACTTTGTTGTCGATGGTGGCATGACCAAGGCCTACGTGACTGCCGAGGGACCGGCTACAGAGGCCCCGAAGGGAAATGCTCGTTAAATGCATCGGGCGAGCATACTTGGGCGATCATGAAAAATCGCTAGCCATACCCAGTGGAATCACATAGATCTTCGAGACTGTATCTCTGGTCTCCTATACGATAGTTGTCATGTCCGTAACTTCTCTGAATGAAGGAATGATATTTAATGAAGAATAAAAATATTTGAAACCAAATCTATTGTGTATATGCAATTCTTGAGCTCATTGAAGCTTCTACACTGTATGCGGGCTGAAGTTATTGCTAGGGGATGGTCCCAAATAGGGAAAGTCGAGATGGACCCTGGAAGCTTAGACCATGCGACTGTTGTATTGTCCAAAATATGCCATCGATCAGACGACACCAGCGATTGCATTCTCTGTACAACATGGAACGGTTGCAGGAGCTGGATCTAGCCCAGATATTCGTTGCTTATGGCGTTGGCGTTGTCACACTCCTAGTTCTCTATTACCTGGTGAAGAGTGACCCGGAGAAGGCCGTACCATATAATGTCACGGCTCCAGAGCAAGTGAAATCTGGATGGAAAGGCGAAATTCTTAAGGAGCCCTCCTTGAAGGTTCGACGTCATCTTATAAACTCCAATTGAGCTCTAGCTGATGTTGATATAGGTATCCGGATCGTCTCTGGTGCAATGCTACTGTCCCGCGACCGGCGAATCCCTCGGACGCGTGAACCCCTCGACAACCGACGGAATCGATCGCGCGATTGCGAAGGCGAAGGAAGCACAAGTTCAATGGGCGAAGACAACATTTGCAGAGAGGCGTAAGGTCCTCAAGACCATGCTGAAGTAATATGAACCTGCGACATGAGCAGTACAAGAGTAGTAACCCAGTTTTCTAGATTCGTGTTGGAGAACCAGGAGACGATCGCTCGCGTCGCCTGTCTGGACTCGGGCAAGACGATGGTGGATGCTAGTTTGGGAGAGATACTTGTCACCGCTGAGAAGCTGAAGTGGACAATTGATCATGGAGAGGATTCGCTGAAGCCCGAAAGCAGGCCCACGAATTTTCTCATGATGTACAAGAAGAATGAAGTCATCTGGCAACCCCTGGGTGTCGTTGCTGCACTCGTAAGCTGGAAGTAAGTCAACCTTTCCATGGCATATTCATAAGGATTCAATCTGACTGTCACAGTTATCCCGTAAGCTCCCCCTGACTCCACCAATTTTTGAAAACATCTTCTCAGACAATTGATATCAGTTTCACAACCTTGTTTCGCCCATCATAGCGTCGATCTTCGCCGGCAACGCCATCATCGTAAAGGGCTCCGAAGCCACTGCTTGGTCGAGTGCGTACTTCACCTCTATCGTGACATCCGCCCTGGTAGCTTGTGGCCATTCGCCCGATATCGTCCAGTCCGTAGTCTGCTGGCCCAACGTCGCCGAACACCTCACATCGCACCCTGACATCGCACACATAACCTTCATCGGTTCCAGACCCGTAGCCCACCACGTATGCGCCTCCGCCGCAAAGAGCCTCACGCCCGTCTGCGTCGAATTGGGCGGCAAGGACCCGGCCATCGTCTTCGACGACCTCAGCAACAGCGAGTTCCACCGCGTAGCCAGCATCCTCATGCGCGGAACCTTCCAATCCGCCGGCCAGAACTGCATCGGCATCGAGCGCGTCATCGCCCTCCCTAACATCTACGACCGCCTCGTCGCGCAAATCGAACCCCTCGTATCCTCCCTCCGCCCGGGCTCCATCCTCCACGCCTCCCCCTCAACCCCCATCGACGTCGGTGCCTCCATCTCCCCCGCTTCCTTCAACAACCTCGAATCCCTCATCCAGGACGCCGTGTCCCACGGCGCGCGCCTCCTCGCCGGCGGCAAACGCTATACGCACCCTGAGTTCCCACAAGGCCACTACTTCACTCCGACACTCATCGTCGACGTGACGCCGGACATGAAGATCGCGCAGACCGAGCTCTTTGCCCCCGTCTTCCTCATGATGCGCGCAACCTCCGTCACGCACGCCATCGCTCTCGCCAACTCCACCCCCTTCGCGCTCGGCGCCTCCGTCTACGGCGCCCACAAGCCCTCCCTCGAGCGCGTCGTCCGCGAGGTCCAAGCAGGCATGGTCGCCGTGAACGACTTCGCAGTCACCTACATGGTGCAGCTGCCCTTCGGCGGCGTCAAGGGTAGCGGATACGGCCGCTTCGCGGGCAAGGAGGGCCTCCGTGGCGTGTGCAACCAGAAGGCCGTCACGCGCGACAGGTGGCCTGGCGTCAAGACGAGCATCCCGGGACCCATGGACCTGCCGCTCGCAAGGAACGGCGAGGGAGCTGGGCAGAGGGCGTGGAAGATGGCTATGGGTGTTGTTTGGGTGGGCTATGGCGATTGGGTGGGGAAGGTTAGGGGCATCAAGGGGTTGATCGGGTTGTAGATGTAATCGTTCGCGCTGAGCTGGTCGGTGTTTCTATCGACCAGCCTTCTTGCGTTGTATATTTAAAGATTTCCTTTTAATCATTTCAAATTTGACACAATGGTATCGATTAGATGCTGTTGCTGCCCTTGTTGCTGTAGCATATCGCGGGTGTGTAGATGGATGTGGGTACCCGGTGTTGGGGCTGCCCTATGAGTCCCCTCGTCTATAGAAAAGATGTTGTAATAATGATGACAGACTGTGGTAGGATAAAGTAAAATATTCTATCGTTCACGCTTTTGCTAAATAAAAACAAGAGGTATGTTTATGGTACATTACGCCAGAGAAACAAGAACCCATCAAGCTTTTGCCGCTCGAAAGCATTTCCCCAAAAAAGGAAAAGGTAAGGACGTCCAAGATGGAGAAAATCCATAGCCATGCAATGTTGATGCCATACGGAGAAACTTGTACAAAGAAGTGGGCCGAGTGAGGGAGCTTTGCTGAGTTGCACAGCAGCGCGTTAACTCAACCCTACCCTGTGAGCTTATCCGTCCATCGACTTAATCCTTTGCCGCCTGGACGTACGCCCGCTTTGCGCTCAGAGCCAGCGTACTTTTGCTCCTCCTTCTCCCAGGTCTCGCGCTCCTGTCGCCGTCTCGCCGACCAGGCGGTTGCGAATTTCCACGCTTCGGTGTCTGCCATGCTCCATTGTTCTACCATCTGAATGATTTCCCGCATGCGGCGGTCTTTGCTCTTGAGCGCGTCTCGAGCCTTGATCAGCCGCTTTTCTTCGTTCGCTATGGCTTCGTCGTCTGGCTTTTTGGCTTCGTTTAATGGTGTGGGTTGTGCTGGACGCGGGAAGGTTTTCACACCCGGCACGTCCTTTAGGTGCCCAACGCCCCTAGCTTCCGCGGCTTCCTGAGGTAGATTGAATCCAAAGATCCAGTCCAGATCGATCTGAGTCTCGCGCTCGGCAGTGAGCCAGAGGGAATTGGAGGCGTTGTGCGGGGCGGCTACTGCTTCTTTGAAATGCACGACACGCTCTTCGCTCGAGTGGGTTTCGCCGACTGATTCGACGGTTGTTGCAGTCAGCCACTGGTCGCGCTCCCCATTCCGGCGCAAGAAATTTCCGTCTAAGTCATCGCGGTTGTATCGAAGTAGATTCATGGTGTAGGGATGCGGAACGGTGCCAATGGTGAAAAGAGTAGACGTATTCTTGTACGCAGGGTACAGTGCAGGGCCTTTCGCTTTCTCTGGATCGCATGGCTTGCACTTCGGTCTATTTGGTGGACAGGACTCAGGCATCGGTGAGGTGGGACATTGTGTGAGGTTCCTGGCAATATCAATGGCTTCATACATGAGCGCTGAGCTATGTTCCGGTAGGGGTTTGAGAACAGCCACGCCTTCTGAAAAAATGTCCTGGAAGGTTAGATGCAGGTGGGAGTTGATCAGCGTTGCCAGCATGGTTAGCCCCTCCACTTGAGTTGTGGCATTCAACTTATCAGCGACTACTCCGTATGTTTTGGCAATCGTATCAATAGAATAGTATGCAATTCCGTCGGCCTTTGGCTCCACAGCGATTTCTTTCTGCGACAGAAGGTTGACAAATGGTCCGCCCGGTTTCTTCCCCAATTCGGTGATCTTATCCTTGGTAGCCGTTGTGTTTTTGAAAAGGTCGTGGTTGACCAACTTCTTAATAACATCGTTGACTGCGCCTCCCTCGCCGAAGAATATGCCATGCTGTAGTGTGTCAACTCGCGATAAAAGAGGGTATTCCTTTCTGCGCAGGAAGCTCAGCATGGGGTTGTCGTAGTGGGCCATGGGAAGTGCTAGCCAGTTAGCAAGAATGCCGCCTTCCATATGGCCCCAGGCGAGCCACTTCATGAACTCCAACTCCACCTTCGAATCGAGCTTCATGCGCTGTACCAGATCGTATAGAGGATGCTTCTCGGATTCGTCGCGGGACAAGACTTGAGGCTTGAAACCCTGTGCCCACCAGGCTCTGCGCCATGCCAATATCAATCGACTCTCTGCTACCGAAACTTCCTTGCCCTGCTTGCCCCTCACGTCGTAGAATGTATAGATCGGTGGACGCTCCTTCAGAGGTGGAAGAACTGCGATATCCTCGTCATGGGTAACGGACGAGGAGAAAGGGTTCCGCCATTTGAAGTCGGGTAGCCATTGGAGGGGACGATACTGGCTATCAGTAGTACTGTTCGCAGACGGAGGTGGCTTATGGGCGGCGGGACCGAATGGGTTTGGTACAGGTCCAATGGGAACCTTGGGTAGATCTTCGAGCTTCGGGACACTGGGCAAGTGAGGATTCTTGACTGCTTCTGCGACTTCTTCGTAGAGCTCAGCCGAAGGAGTGGGGCCAGAAACTCCCAAGTATACAGCGACAATTAGGACAAAGCCTAAGAGAAATTGGAAGCGCCGTGGGGGCATCTGCAACCGAACAGGCCGTCCAAAACATGTGTGTTGCGTGGGCATCGTGACAGGGATGAAAGGGCGTAGGGAAATGCAAGAGAATTCCTATGATGGCATGAGTGAGGCTGCGAGGCTGACGATGCCTAGCGGGAGGTATAGTCGTTATATAATGGGAGATTGGGATTCTGTTGTTGCAGGTAGTAGGCAGGTTCTCCCTTATCGACACCGCCCCTTAGACAGGGCAGAAGGGGGCCTAAAGCGGAGGTAATGGAGAAGGTGAACAACCAAACAACGAATCAATAACCAAATGAATGGATCTGGTGAGTGTGAGCGTAGGATGTGCTGTTTTTGACTTCTAGACCGAGAGGAAGGTAAATAATGGCTAGCTGCAATAGCGTAGGTATACGCGTATATGTATCAAGGTATGAGGTAGGCACGAGTGGCACGCACGGCACGGAGGTACGTACGCCCAGCCCCAACCGTTTAGTTAATAGTAGAAGTACCAGTCCAGTGTGCCAGTCTACTACTACGAGGTAGATAGGGCTGAAGACATCGGCTTCGGTGAAACAACCACTCCGAAGCCTTCCCCAGGCCACCAGCCACATCTAAAACACTAGCCACAAGTGCCACACTTGCTAATTGAGGGGCAGGGAAAAAAGGCCGATGTCGCATGAGTCAATCGCTAACAAGAGGCTCCCATGTCCATACCTACGTCCATGTTTTATTATATCATTCCAAAAAAAGATAAAACTTATGCGTCACACCTCTATACCTTTTCACTTTTTGTCTTCCTACTGCTTTTTCCACTACAACTCAATTGTTGAACTGCCACAAGCTTACACAATCTTTTCCAGTGGATAACCTTGATCCAATCTCGAAATTGATCTGAGCTCAAGGACCACACTTGCGTAACCTTCATTTTCCTCGTTCCAGTCGCATGCCCCGCTACATCTCCAACAATCCACACCTCCATCAAGCCATTGACAGCAACAATGAGCTCAAGTCCTAATTCAAATTTGCCCGATCCGACTGCAGACCTCTCCTGGTCGGATTTCAAGGGCCCAATCCACGAGATCTTCGCTGCGAATGCGCGAAGACACCCCGATCGACCATGCGTCGTCGAGACAGCTACAACCAAGGCGGCTGAGAGGCGCTTCACCTACAAACACATCTTTGAGGCCACATCGGTTTTATCCCATCACTTTGTGCAGCAAGGTATCCAGCGCGGAGATGTAGTCATGATTTTCGCCCACCGAGGCGTTGATCTGGTCGTTGCTATCATGGCCGTACTAGCTGCAGGTGCTACATTCAGCGTCCTAGATCCACTGTACTGTGAATTGAGTCAATTGCAATCGAATCTCTCTAACATCATCGCAGATACCCCCCGGACCGCCAATGCATCTACCTCGAAGTCTCCAAGCCTCGGGCCCTCGTGGTCATCGATAAAGCAACCAAAGAGGCCGGCCCGATCTCCGAGCAGGTCCGTACTTATATCGCGGAGAACCTGGATTTGAAGACAGAAGTGCCAGGGTTGCGATTGAACGATGATGGTACACTTGTGGGAGGCCTTGTGGGCGACAGAGATGTGCTCGATGAGCAGCAGAAGTTGAAATCGGAACTCCCCGGCGTCCTGGTAGGACCAGACTCAACGCCCACACTTTCATTTACATCAGGATCCGAAGGAAAACCCAAGGGTGTAAAGGGCCGACACTTCTCATTGACACACTACTTCCCCTGGATGGCGGAGACGTTCAATTTGTCGGATCAGGATAAATTCACCATGTTGTCTGGAATCGCCCACGATCCTATCCAAAGAGATATCTTCACACCTCTTTTCCTTGGTGCTCAGCTACTGGTTCCCAGCAAGGAAGATATCCAACACGAGCTTCTTGCGGTCTGGATGCGAAGACATGGTGCTACTGTAACCCACTTGACTCCCGCCATGGGTCAAATCCTGGTCGGTGGAGCTTCTGCGGAGTTCCCAAGCTTGCACCATTCATTCTTCGTTGGCGATCTGCTCATCAAACGGGACTGCAGGCGATTGCAAAACCTTGCACCCAACGTACGAATTGTGAACATGTACGGAACAACTGAAACCCAAAGAGCTGTGAGCTATTACGAAGTGCCAAGTCGTAACGAGGCGCCTGAGTTCCTTGATTCTCTTGGAGAAGTTATCCCAGCTGGCCGCGGAATGACAAATGTTCAACTCCTTGTTGTTGATCGAGAAGACAAGAACAAGATCTGTGAGGTCGGAAAGAGTGGTGAAATCTATGTTCGAGCTGGTGGTCTCGCAGAGGAGTACCTTGGTCTCCCTGATCTTACCGCTACCAAGTTCGTTAACAACTGGTTCGTAGACCCGGCCAAATGGGTAGAAGAGGACAAGAAGCGAGTAGAGAGCCAGGGAGCGGCCGAGCCGTGGAGGGAGTTCTGGAGAGGTCCCCGAGACAGATTGTACCGATCAGGAGATCTTGGTCATTATGGACCTGACGGAAATGTCCACTGTACAGGACGAGTGGACAACCAGGTCAAGATCCGCGGATTCCGTATTGAGCTTGGCGAGATCGATTCCCATTTGGCTGCTCATCCGCTGGTACGCGAGAATGTAACACTTCTCAAGCGTGACGCGTATGAAGAGCCTACACTGGTCAGCTATGTAAGTGACTCCATATTTTGCCAACCCTTGACCTAGATGTGCAAGACTCGACACATCGAATCAATGCTAATAGTGTGGCCAGATCGTTCCTGAAATGAAGCGCTGGTACCAATGGCTTGAAGAGCGCGGAGCAAAGGATGATTCTCAAGACACGAGTCTAGTGGGCCTTCTCAAGCGATTCAAATATCTTCGAGATGACGTTAGAGAGCACCTCAAGAAGAAGCTCCCGGCTTATGCCGTGCCATCTGTGATTGTTCCTTTGCAGCGATTCCCTCTCAATCCCAATGGGTAAGCACGATTCAAGGACAATAAACTTATAAGTCGGTCCTAATTCATCACAGAAAGATCGATCGTCCGGCTTTGCCATTCCCCGAGCCGCAGCAGCTGGCAGCGGCAGGAGCTAGACGTCCTTCGCAGCTTGGAAAGGCCTTGACTGAAACCGAGAAGAAAGTTGCCGAAATATGGGCAGAGCTCCTTGGAGATCGAGGCGTGACTGCAGAAAGCATTAGCGGAACCGATTCTTTCTTCGACCTTGGAGGTCACTCCATCATCGCCCAACAGCTGGTACGTTTCAGAGATGAATTCGAATGATTTAAATTGCCTAACACTATGACTAGTTCTTCAAGATTCGCAAGCACTTTAAAGACATTGGCCTGCCAATGTCAACCATTTTCCAATTCCCCACCCTTCGAGGATTCAGCGCAAACATTGACCAGAGTTTGGACCCCATCGGTCTTCGCTTGGACACCGGTGAAGCGATCGAAGACGAACCAGAAGACGAAGATTACAGTGCCGACGCACGCGATCTCTGCAAGGAACTGAGTAATTTCAAGACGAGGGGTCCTTTGGCTCCAGGAGAGGAGATCCACACTTTCCTTACAGGTGGTACTGGCTTTTTAGGTGCATACATCTTGCGGGATCTCCTACCCAGGGGCAAGGTCACTGTCCTCGTTCGCGCAAAAGACGCCGATGGAGCCTTGTCACGTATTCGAGATACATGCCAGGCTTACGGCATTTGGGACGATGCTTGGACTTCCAAGATCCAGGCCGTTGTTGGAGATCTCGAGAAGCCTAACTTCGGACTGTCCCCAGACACCTGGAATTCGTTGGCCGACTCCGTCGATGTAGTCATTCACAATGGCGCTTTGGTCCACTGGGTGCTTCCTTACTCCAGACTCCGAGCTCCCAATGTTCTCAGCACAGTCACCGCTTTGTCGCTTTGCTCTGCGGGCAAGGCCAAGAATTTCGGTCTCGTCAGCTCCACATCTGTCCTCGATTCCGATCACTACGTGAAGAAGGGCCTCGTCCAGGAGTCTGATGACCTCGAAGGCTCGCGCAAGGGTCTCGGCACCGGTTACGGCCAGTCCAAATGGGCAGCCGAATACCTCACCCGTCAAGCCGGCCTCAAAGGTCTCTCTGGCACCGTGATCCGACCCGGATACGTCACCGGTGATCCCACAACCGGCACGACGAACACCGACGACTTCCTCGTCCGTATCCTCAAGGGCAGCATCCAGCTACGCTCCCGCCCCGACATCTCCAACACCATCAACATGGTCCCCGTCACACACGTCGCTCGCGTCGTCGTCGCTGCCTCCTTCTCGCCTCCCGTATCCCCCATCGGAGTCGCGCAAATCACCTCCCACCCGCGCATCACGATCAACGACTTCCTAGGCGCCCTGGAAACCTACGGATACCAGGTCCCCCAGGTCGACTACAGCGAGTGGAAGAAGTCAATGGAGGCTTACGTGGCCGGCGCCGCGCCATTCGAAGACGCAACAGAGGACCATGCACTGCTGCCCCTCTACCATTTCGTCACTGGAGATCTTCCTGCCGACACCAAGGCCCCCGAGCTCGACGATGTGAACGCCGCCAGCGCCCTCAAGAAAGATGAGGCGTGGACCGGTCAGGACTGGAGCGCGGGTGGAAAGGTTACTGTCGAGACGGTCGGTGTCTACCTGTCCTACTTGATCGAGCTTGGCTTCATGCCTAAGCCTCAGGGCGCGGGGCCGTCGGCTCTTCCACAATTGAACCTTAGTGCGCAGATCAGAGAGGGCATGCAGAGGGTTGGTGGCAGGAGAGGTGTGGCCTAGACTACTTACTGATGACGTACTGAGAGTTTTGGGAAGAGAAAAAGAGTTCTTGGTCACTCTTGACATATTTATGTACGCCTATATCATGCACGGTAAAAAAAGAAAGAGGCAAAACGAAACCCACAAAAGACGACTTATAAAACGGTAGATAGTATATATATGAATCAAAAGACTTCATTATTTTTTTAAAAAAAATAACCCCGTCTACGTACTACTGACTCAAGTGAACATATATGTACATAATATCCTTGATATGCGCGCTGAATCGACGACGACAACAACACTACTCAAAATAAAACCATACCTCACTATTTGGAAGAACCCCCCTTCTTCACAGCTTTCTCCTTATTCCTCTCTGCTACGTCCCTGATGATCTTTTCCGCCTCCTTCGTCACGTCCGTCCCGATGCGCCAGCTCTTCAACGTCACGCCGTTGTCTTTCAGTATCTGTTCCGCGCGTGCCCATCTCTGGTACCAGAGGGCTTCCCGCTTATTCATGCCTTGTTCGGCGTATCCATATCCATCGGCTGTGCCTTGGTTGCCATTGCGGCCGTTGAGCCCAAGTGTTGAGGACGTGTTGGTGCGTTGTGGATATTGGGATCCGCCGGAAGCAGTGGTCGAGTAGGAGTTTGCGCGCGCCATGTTGGCATTAGGATTATTCGAGGTGTGGACTAGATGGGAGGGAAGTGCAGGCGCGGCTTGCCAGGCAGAAGTGGCCTTGGAGCCGACGTACGAGGCTGCTGCGCTTGGGTAGGCGGTTACACCTCGCCGGGGTGGAGGGGGCGGGGGTGCCTTCTTCGTGCCGCCGGCACTGCCCTCAGGTTTGGAATCTGCGTGGGTATCTTTGGAGCTCGAAGACGGAAGGTAAGATGACGCAGCAGGGAGTTGGTTGTACGCTGAGACGAGTTTGTCCCGAGCCATGCCGGCGTAGGTTTGTTGCGATTGTGCTGTTGGTTTGGGTCCTGGCTGCGGCCGCAACGGGGAACCTTGGGGCCTCGATGATGTTGATTGCTGAACAGTAGAAGAAGAATTGCGAGGCTTGGGTGGCAATGGGGGCTTTCCAGAGGCGGGCAATGATGGGGCGTATGAATCCCCAGACATGCTGCGGAGGGAGGTGGGTTTCTTCGGCGGCGGAGGAGCAGCTTTGCTGCCTGCAGAAGAGATGGCTGGTGCCGATTTATTGTTTGTCTCGGTCTTGGTGTCTGTATTTACTCGGCGCAGGGCAGGCCCAGTTGGTGTTTCGCGATCTGGAGACAAATCTATGAGGTTCGGCGTTGACTCTGATGCAGCTTGCGACGATTTTCGTGCTGGTAATTTTGGCCGCATGTCGGGATGGTCATCATCGATTTCTGGGAATAAAGACTTCGAGCGTTTCTTGTTGTCTTCTTCCAAGTCTCGTAAGGAGGCTTCAATTGCAGCTCTGAGATGGGGGTCATCGTCTTCGACGTTGTTGGCAGCTGATGCAGATCTATGAGCAGCATCATTCCCTTCTTGAGAAGACGGCATACACCCACCAGGTCCAGGTCCTACGGATGTGTCAAAAAATCCTCCACCTTCAGTTGTCGTGACGTCCCGGATGAAGACCGCAACTACACGCCCGGGGTTTTCTAAAACAAAATCTGTGTAGACCTCCAGATCTGCCTCACCGCTATCACCGATCAGGATGAAACTCCTTTCTGGGAAATCTCTAGCGATTTTGTCAAGAGTGCTCTTTTTGCGCTCAGCGACGGGCTCGAAGATTCCTTGCAGCATACCACTATACTGTTTCAAATGGAAAGAGCCGGGTGGTAGACCCGCCATCTCAAAGTACTTCGAGATGACCGGGAAAAGTTGCCAGGGAGAATTGGAAACATAATGGAACTTGACGCCCATCTCAAACATCCTAGTATACCACTCCCGAACACCTTCTATGGTCAGATCTCCCAATTCTCTGATGAAGGCGTTGCGGAAGATCTCGCGGGCACCACTGCTGATGGCCGAATGTTTGATTGTGTCATCAATATCACTGATAACACTAACTCCGTAGGGATCGGTGACAATTATTTCTTCGGTGGCAGACAGTTTGTCTGATGCGAGAATACGCACATGCGTCGGTACAAAGTCCAGGGCAGCACAGATGCTGAAATGACCTGATGGATTCGTGTATATCGTCCGCTGTTTGGAGATTTTCTCATTGTAGAAGAAAACACTGATTGGGGTATTTGCCATTGGGATAGCGAGGAAGTGGCGAAGCCTTGCCATCAAGCGGGCATTTGCCTCTGCAAGCTCTGCAGAGGACATATCTGCAGGCTGATTCCATGATGCGCGTTTCTCTATTGCTTTAATGTTTTCGTCCCGGTTTGCAAGGCTGGGCTGTAGATTACCTCGCGAGTCTATCGAGCGTATGCTATCTCGGCTCTGTGCCCGATACAGCTTCGTGTTGTCGTCATCGACCGCAGGCTTTTCGCTGTATGCACCTTTCTCTGCGGCCTTAGCCTCTCTCTCACCCCTTTTCAAGATCTCCTCTGCCTCTTTTGCTGTTAGAAGCTCTTCACGCTGAGCCTGTCGAATTTGTGTCCGGTCTCTGTGGTTCAATTGACCTGGACTAGGCTCTCTACTCTGGTTCGGGCTTACTGATGAGCTCGCGGGAGTTGAACCGGCGGGTGGTGCTTGTATGCCTACGAGCTGCCGTGCCAAACCAATGAAGAGTCGTTGTTTTCTAGACATTTGACCCTTGTGTGGCGAATATATCCAGCCTCGTACATCAACGTCAACGACGGCATTGTCATCCTCATAGTTGTCCCATTGCTGCTTCCAGAACTCTGCGTCTCCTGCACCAGTAGAGTCTCGAACATCGCGACCTTCGCCTTCGACCTCTTGAATAGTACCCGGTTCTGCTTCTGGCTATAGGATTGTTAGGAATAATTACAGTCAAGCGCATCAAGAAAAACCGACCTTCCGCTTCACATGCTTCCGCGCATAGCTCGGAAACAGAACCATCTCCTCTTCCCCACTCCTTACTACGGCCGCGTCAGGGAAACTGCCGGGTGTATCATCCTCATATTCATAAGCGCCCTGATTCTTGCTCCAGCCAGACGCATACTGTTGCTGATACGTCTGCCTAAGCTCGTTCGCAGCCTTCAGGTACCCAGCAAGCTTCTTCCTTCTAGCACCTGGCTCTCGTGGTGCATAATTCCCTTCTTGATAACTCATCTCTGTGTTCGCGGATGTGGTTGATCCGGTTGCCTTCATCGACTTCTGCCTTCGCAGCCCAGCTTCATTTTCGAGCCAGCTCGAGTTAGATCGTAGCAGGTTCCTCGTGTGACCACGTAATCTCTGTATGATACCCGGCTTACGCTTGAGTTTGATCGCCTGCCTGTAAAGAATGTATCTATATATGCGTGACTGTGTCCGTTGTCGAAGAGATCGAAGAGTTTCGTGCCGAAACTTGGAGAGATGTGCGCGGGCACGCTGACGAGTGTGCGGGAATAGGAAGCGGAAGAAGGAGGAGGAGGCGTGGGAGGTGGGCTTTCGGCGAAAAGGAGGAGGGGGCATTCAGCTCATATATCTTCCTGCTTGCGGGTAAGGTCCGCGTATTAAACTTTTCCAGTGTGCAGAGTGACTTGCATCATGGTTTTCTTGAATGGCAAAGCTAGGAATTGCACTCCCCAGGTACAGCTAGACGTCATGCTGATCTCGCGGGTAGCACGGACCATTTCCCGAATTGGCTATGTACCCAAGGGACCCATATTGTACATCGTGCAGATGTATTTGATGTGTACAGGTTACCCAATGGAAATTGAATCACTCGTAGTTCTAAGATCAAAGATTCAATGCATCTGAAACTTTCCTTGCAGTCGATCTCAAATTCTTCTTCATTAAAAATTAACTCGCGCAAATATAATATTTCAAGTCTACTGCGCAATGGCACTTAAAGCGCTCCTGACAGATGGCACCTGTGCGCTCAAGACTTGAACGATTTCGTCCCAAACTTGTGATGCAATCTTCCGGTTTTCGTCTCCAGCTACACTTGGACCGATGGGTTGAAGTTCGTCATGCTGCCAGAATCGTCCATGAGCACTTTCTCCCAGTACTGTTCCGCTGACAATGCTTCTTGCCCCTTGCTCCGCTGTACGCTGCAAGAGTATACCGAATAACCAGGTGGCAAATCTTGCTCCAGGAAACTTGTAATCGCGTGGCAGATTTGTCGCCACCATTCCGGGGCATATTGAAGTTATTATGACCTCGGCGGACGAAACTTGTGCCGCAAGTGTGTTCGTCGCGTACATTAAGAATAACTTGGAAATAGAATACTGATGGTTTGCCTTGAACTGTTCTGGTATGTTGTAAGTTCGCAGGTAGGACGAATTTTCGATCGCATCTGTTTGAATCTTTGCTCGTTGATGAAGTCCTGAATTGGTGAATTCGAGAACTGGGATATGATTGCTGATCTGTCTCGTTGCTTTTAGCTTAGGCAGGAGCAGTATGCCTAAAAGAGCAGTCGAAAGTGTATTGACCTGCAGGTCCTCCTCGAATCCATGTCGCGACTGTCGGAAAGAAGCATTGTAGATCGCAGCGTTCAGAATTGCAATATCCAGGCGCTCTAGTGCATTCGCACGCTCTGCAAAAGATTGAATGCTCTCATAGGATGTCAAGTCAAGCTCCCAGACTTCGAGCTGGTTTTTCGAACCTGTTCTGGCCTCGATACTGGCCTTCACTCTGGCGCCCTTATCCAAATCTCGGGCAGCCATAATGACTTTGGCTGCGCCTAACAAGGCGAACTTAGCAACTGCTTCGAGACCAATCCCGGAAGTTGAACCAGTGACAATGATGCAGCGCCCTGCAAATGATTCGGTAGTATCTCTAAGAGGAATCCACTTGTGTTTTAGAATGCGGAAGAGTGAAGCCATTCTGCCTGACGATCCGATAAACGTTGTGTCTGTTTTGATAAGGGATATGGGTGGAAATTGGTTGTATAGATGATGATGCTATTCACGAATTGGCGAAATTTCGAACTGAGTCGGTCGCGAAATGAAGAAGACAAATGATTGTTTGTGGTAGATTAATGATTAGAATTTATAGGCACAAAGAATGGCGTATTTTTGTCCGGTAGGGATCAAGTTCGCATTCTGCCATCTACGAATAGGGATGAGATGAAGTGCGCATTTCGTCCGAGACAAGCGTATTCGCCGACAGCAGATCCAAAGACCCCTAAAATGTTTCGATGGTTGCCTTATCGATTCGAAAATACCGCGATGCGCGCTTCTGGAGCTTAAGAGAGATCCAGCTTAGGGGAGAGCAATGCCTACGGACCTGTAGTATGTACATGATGTAACAACGGGCTAGTCGAAGTCGGACATCGGACAAACAATTTACCGTGTTCTCGTCGTTGTCCCGTAGTTA
Organism: Aaosphaeria arxii CBS 175.79; assembly: GCF_010015735.1. Classification (NCBI taxonomy): domain Eukaryota; kingdom Fungi; phylum Ascomycota; class Dothideomycetes; order Pleosporales; genus Aaosphaeria; species Aaosphaeria arxii. The sequence continues at coordinate 1,442,798 of NW_022983476.1, read as the reverse complement.
CCCCGAGCGCATCTTCGACGACGTCAAATGTCAACGAGGGGTCAATCAGACAGCGTCTATATGGCCATGATATCACCGATCCTACCGATTTACCGACACTGCTAACAATCCAATCTCCTCCATTCCTGCCATTCGCGACCGATACAGTACTTTCACGATGAGCTACCCCCCTCCTAACCAACACCATGGCCACCCCACGGGAGCTCCGCCGAACATGGCCGCCAACTTTAATGCCATGCTACAGCGCTCGATTCAGGAGCCAGCTCCTCAGGATATTATTTCTGAAGTTCCTGGCAGCCAGCCGGCAAGCATTGGTAGGGACAATTTTCAACCTCATTTGGAATGGACACTAAGTATGTACCATCAGGCTACGGAGGTGTTTATAGCTCTACCCCACCAACACAGTTCGCTGCTCCGACTCTAGGAAGAGGAAGAACTCCCCAGCCACAGCAAATACTACCAACAGAACTACCACCCCAGGCTTTCCTCACGTCAGCGATGCTACTAGATATGGTCGATAGTGCGTAGGAATCATACTCTAGCGATTTAAGGGCAAGTAGCGTTAATGCGGACAATAGAAAAGGTTGACGTACTTCTCCGTGACGAGAAGGAATATATTGGCATATTGCGCTCATACGATCAATTTGGTAGGCCAATATCTCGTCCACCCTTTCTTATTGAAACTTACAATACCAGCAAACCTTGTTCTTACCGAATGTTCCGAACGTATATCTGCACGAAATCCCGAAGCTTCAAGCGAAGACTTGAGCATTGCGAAATGGCTAGTATGCGATGTGAAGCTGCCAGGAGTCATGACGATAAGAGGCGAGAACGTTACGATATGTGCTACAGTCGATCTTGACCGCGAGGATACCCCGAGGAATGTCAAATTCGCGCCTGAGAACGAGATCCGATCGCTTGCTGCAGAACAAAAATCACAAAGAAAAACAAGAGATGATCGTAGATTCAAAGCTTTGAAGGCCGCCGGCATTGAGCCAGGTTTCGGCATGCAAGCATAGACAGTCGATAATACTTTGTTTATTATCAGAGTTTGAGTGACTACATGGGCGCTCAAGGCGGGATCTGGTCTATCAAATAGAGGCGCTCCGGCTCATTGTTCTTCCAGGAGATACCAGGACGGGCAAGTCCATCAATGTTATGTGGGGAGGAATATGGTATGCAGTGATGCCATTGAACGCACATTACTGTGGTCTAAGCAACGAGGCGCTTGCAATTGTGGGGCGTCTAATTTCGAATCGAGATGGAGATCAGGACGATTCGCATGGGAATGTCACGGAAATGCAGTGCAGATAAAAGGGATTTTCAAGATTTGGACGGCTGGCCTCGTACACCTCCAATTGGATTTCTCCGCACGCAATTATCGAAAAGAAGGAAACATATCTATTATATCGTATACCTCAAATGTGGACAAAATTCCACTTCCAAAATAGGATGAATGAATTCCCATCCACCATTTACTTCAATTTCTCTTCGTCTCGGAATCGTGCACTGCTTACCAAAGCCTACTTCAGGTGGGATCTGACTCATGAGGGTTTATACTTCTTGAGCAGCATATGGCAATGTGATTTTCTATCATGATCTAAAACTCCATTACCCCCAAAGGGTACAATCTCGTGCATCCGCCATGTCAGAACTCACACGAGGGAATCTCCACTCTTTTGAACTCTAGATTTCCTGGTCTGAAAACGAAAAAGAAGGCGAAGAAGGATACAAGGTGGTGATTGGCCCTCTTTGCAGCAAGCTCCGCCATTATTGGTGATTGTCAGAGCTCATATTTGATAGTCTTAGATGTTGAATTGCCACTAGCATGCGTAAAGCTATGGGAAAGTCTCATTTATTTTAACCTTCCCGTGCCCTTCATGAGCAAGTGACTACACACACCAGCATATTGAGGAAAAAGCTTTTTGCTTCTGTAATTTTGAATGGGTTCCACCAAAAGTCCGCTTTCCGTGATCTTGTGCAGGCACATACAGTCTGACCGGTAACGGTGTCGGTGTAGATAGAATAAAATAGGCGAAATGTGTCCGATACATGGATGGTCCGGAAATTTCAAGGACTGGTGCATCTCATGTTCCACAAAATGGATCAGATTGCCAAGGAACAGTTGTAGATCCCAGACATTGGCGAGAGAAAATAGTGAATCATTTCATGTAGTTTTCTACTAAAGGCCAGATCACCACCACACTTCGCCTTTGGCTGAACGATCGTTATATCTGGAATCAAGCTTTCCTGTTTGACGTGGCTACAATATCAACAACTTAAATCAACATCGACGTCGATCGTATGTGTTTTGGATGCCCCCGTCATTGCGCCCATCGCCCTTTTGACCCGAAGATGCATTGTACACGGCCTGGCCTTGACTTCCGGCTGAAGAACAAGAATTCAGGCTTGCCGTCGAATCGGTGTTATTTTCCATCAGTGCGAGTTGGCGGATGGGCGGTCTCGGGGGGGATTGAGGCGAAAGGGCGACAACTGAATCGAGAAGGTAAGTAACTAAGAAAATACTGAGGTAATTACTTGTTTGGCGGCATCTACTATGGCACCACTCCACCTAAACACCCTAACGTGTTCTTCAAAATCCACCAATGCCAATTGCTTCTAACATCATGCCATGTTTTAACATGATGGTCTAGAGATGGTCTAAGTATCCACAAGTTGTTCTATCATCAACCACCCTAAATTCTCGGGTTTCGTGGGTACGGTGGTTATGTGAGTCTATGGCACTCCACATGCCTGATCACTGTCCAACGCAAATAGAGCAGCACGCTTCGCCGGCGTCCGGGTTTGACCTCTTGTTCGCAATCTATTCGGAGGGGGGGGGGGGGGGGGGGGGGGGGGGGGGGGGGGGGGGTTGTGGATAGCTTCTGATGCGAGGTGATGTGCTGAGTATTCTCTGGACGTGTTTGTTGATAACTGATGTATGTCATCAGCAAGGGAGATATTCATCTACTTTGGGTAATAAGAAGAGCAGGATTCAATCAATTCGATAATGGACAGTGCTTGCCCGCCGCGCATCGTATGGTCCAGCCGTTCGAACGAAGAGTTGCAAAGTACAGAACATCATGACTTGCAGTCTGAACAAGGTGAGTTCGGGAAGGAGACGTTGCGGCTCGTCCCGTCCACTTTACTGGGATCCATGGTTGAGGCAGCAGGAGCTAAGGACCTAGCTTCTTCCGTACTGGAGAGAGTCAACTTCCAACCTCACCTCAAGACCTGGCACCCTTCTAGGTATCTTCCATCATCATTCTCCCTTCAATGTCCTGTGATTGGCGGCTCGCCATTGTCGATGTGGGACAGCCCGCACATGGCGGCGTTGTCGAGGTAGTACAATAGAATCGTGAGTGCTTGACTGTCGACTGCAAGGCTTGCCGACGCATACTTGAAAGAGTGCTCCTGCGAGGGCGAATGAGAACGAGGTACACAACTTGAGCTGCAGGAAAAACGATGATGGCACCCTTCTATCCTCCGAATACATCCAATGATGGACAGGAAAACAAGCGCCGACATGCAGAACGGCCGCCTTTTGGGAGCAAGCCACAATGCCAAGATGAACGTCTAACAACTCAATTGTCAAGATTGCGAAACGCGCGAGCCGTTGGTTGGAGTCCACGAGTTATCTCATTAAGAGCTGGAGTGCCCTGAAAATGATCTGGATACATGCCAGATTTCATGATTGCTTTCTTGCTGTCTCCCTACTCGTACATCATCATCATCCTCATCCTCATCCTCACCCCACCTCCAACATTCCAAGTCCATCTCGACGTGCTCCTATTTCAGCGCTTTTCGCGGAAAGGGTTTTACCCCTCTCAACGAATGGGCCAGTGGCTCTGCCCAATCCTGCTTTCCAGCTTGAGCAGATCGCCACAAAAAGGTTGTCTCAATGGCTTCTTCATTACAGGGCATAGTGTCCGTTCCTGGCGTATGAGGTTGTCCTCCGGGGTGCCAGAGCTCTGGGTCCTGCTCATGCACGATCTGTGCAACTCGGTACTGCGTTGAGCTGCGGTGGCTCTATTTCTTCTGAAACAAAAAATGTTCAATGGCAAAAGACCTCCCAAGTAAGTTCGTTCTTTCAATCTGCGATTCTATACATCTCTTATCGGATCGTATGCGCGGCTACTGCTTGGCGATAAGTCCGGGGACTGCGGTGTTGACGACTGTTGCTGCAGGTTGGCTTCCGGCTGGGTATCGAGGTGGGTTTGTGACCCGGTATTTGATGGTGACATCCCTCCCACCTTTGCACCTATGATCCCTTCGGCTAAATTTCGATAAAATTAGCTCCCTATACATGCATATACATATGCTAACCGTCCGGGGTATATATGTAGAACTGGTGCGCCCAACATACGGTATTTGCGCTGTATGTCTCTCAGCAATTGCGACATTCTCCATTTCAGTATTATCATCTCGACAGCGGGAATGCCCTCCGATACAAGCCGTGCATTTATTCGCCTTAGCATCATTTCTTTTTCGTTCGCCGGTATTAGGATCCATCTTGTCCAGTCCGGATGCGCCTCTGAGAGTTGTTTGGCTTCGTCTTTGGTAATGAACTATGTCCGGTCAGAGAACACCCAAATATACGCTTATACACTTACGTAAAATCTATCCCATTGTTCTTTGTAGTGACCGGCGGCGGCTCGAGCCTCATTAACGGTTGCGTTAATTCGGATACTCATCTTCTCAATCAATGAGCGAAAACAAGAGCGTCTGCGGAAAAGTTGACCGCTTAGGCTCTGGATTCCAGAGAAGCGAGAGGTTTTAGGGCACAGCGGTCCCCCCCGCTTCCGCCTAGCCTTGGCATTGATTTGTTTTTAGAGGCTGAGGTGAGTGACACTGACGCTCTGCCCGGGCCAGGAGGAATCGGAATCGGCGGTGGCTGAAAGATGCTTGTGCGTCATGGCGGGTCGGCCGTTATTGGTAGCAGATTGTCAAGGTGAGCACGGGATCTATATGCTTTAGTGCTATTTCATCTTTGTTTCCAGTCCTCAAAAGTAATTCCTGTGGCAATATCGAAAACGTGGGAAGCAATTCATCAAATCGATACAGCTACCGGACTGACTCCTTCCGTGGTGCTACCGTTCCAGTGACCCTATCGCGGGTATCGAATCGTTCCAAGAGAATGGTTAGCCTTCGTTTGGCTGTGGGCATCCAGGGCAGGAGTCCTTTGAGACTCCCAGCAATGTCAATCAATTCTATGTGTAGCTCGAGAGCCCAGTTTTCGCACGAATGGCACCCTTTTTGATTCGTGCCGAAACCTCGCTCACGGGGACTTATTGTTTAGCTCAATGTAGTCAAGGCGCGACTAAGGAGTAATACGGCATTGCCATGCCATATGACCTAAGACGTTTCGCAGTCTCTTGGGAACCATCGAACCGGTAACTATTACCTGGAAATGAGCATCATCACTAGGACACCATCCCGCGCCCGGGCTTGTAGATCATCCGTCTCACGACGTTTCTTCCACTCGTACCGAGAACCCGACCGACCTAGGTGCCGTCTTCTGGAGGCGGCCCGACCGCTCAGTCTTGTCACGGCCTAGCATCGTTAAAGTGACCATACCTGGCAAGAACCACGCCACCACTAGACAATTGGGGACTGTAGATTCAGGCTCAGAGATCAATCGGATAGTGTGTTCCATCACTCGACACACCCTCTGCACATCCAAAGTGACCATGGATCTAGGTCTCAACGAATCCATCATCACGTTGGATAATTTCCAGAAGGATACCCCTTGCTTACGAATGATACTCTTCTCAGGAACAGGAACAACGCCACTCAGCAATGTGGTCCTTCAGCTGCCTTCGTACCCTAGACGGTTTGACCGGTGATCCTAGTATTGATTCTACACAGTATGATAAGGAGGGACCATGGCTTTAGTCTGTTGTTGTAACGGAAATTGGGGAGGGTTCTTAGCCAATAATTTACAGCTCCAAGAAGCTGGTGCGTTCTCTATACTGCTGCACACGGAAACCAGACAGAAACGTTTACTGTCTTTCCCTGCTATGCAACACTGTCCCATATAGTATACGGGTTCGTGCAGCAAGTTCGATCTACCAGATGGAGGATGTGTAGGCCGAGAACGATGGCGTTCATCTTGGTTCCACCAGAGAGAAGCCTCATAGATGCGTTGCTCAGGCTTGCTGTGGCGCGGACCGATCCGGTATTCTCAAGTTTACCCCCAAATCCCACTACGTCCGGAAGCAAACGTCATGTTCAAGCAGGATTGCACACTGCTAACTCGATATTGCTCATGAACTAACAGTGCTGATGACTTTATCGGTCGTGGAAATTTCGTTGTGATACGCGAAGTCCACCTTAGTTCTACACTTAGAGCAAGCGTATTGAGAAGGTAACACGAACCAAACTCCTCGTGCTTCAGGCAATTGATCAGGTGCTCTGACAAACAAACTTCAACTATCGAAAACGATTCGCACTTAGATATTCGTTTTGGTTGTATTCCAAACTTATGCAGAGCAAGCTCAATATGGGAAGTGCTTATGTGTCGTCCCAATAGTCATCTGGGGCATACCCTGCCCCGATATATAAGGGGAGAGAAGGATGGTCTATGCGTTGGAATACGCCACAGCCCAGGCGCTCTATCCATTTCCCGAGAGGGAAGTTTGTGCAGGGATGGATAATAGGGGAACACGGTAACACACGGATTTCAACTACCTAGTGGGCCTGCAGCATGCGACGCATAATCTTCGAACTTCTTTTGTGCGACCTTCGTGGCGTGGAAAACTGGGAAGATGGAATCCGCGCGGGAGAGCGCGCGCGACAGCCATCGGATTGAAAGAAACGGGATTCAGGGGTTTTGCGAGGGGCTTCGAGAAAAGTCGCGTTCTTCTGTTGGTGGAGATTGGACTTCGGGTCATGTACTCGTAGGTTCACGTCCTAGATCTCTTCTCTAGCTTTGGGTTACATCTTTACTATCAGCCTTGAGGCCCAATTTGTTCGTCGTAGCATTGCCTTACAATTCTGCTACTTTCACATGCCCGCCCTCTGAGATTGTCTCGCGCGTGCACAGAGCTCTGTCTGAACGCATATTTGCCCATGTCGTCGTAATGGCCCTACTCCCCGACCTTAACTTACATTAGCACACCTCAGGTCCGCTTTATCCACCTATACGAGGGATATGTGGGCAAGCATCAGAGATTTGGCAAAATGGGCCCTGACTGCGCCGGATCGATCTATACAATGTGATCATGGGAGAGGGGACTTCTCCGCATCACATCGTGACAGAACAGTGGCCACATGGTATTGAATCCTGAGTGCAAGAGAACCGAATGGATCATTGCTGCTTTGCAGGATTTCTGCGCTGCCTCTCACGCATAAAGAGATTTTGTGTTGGGACGCGATCCCCACTGCTGTTTTATTCCGATAGATGGAGCTGTTTCCGAGAAGTTCTCAGACTTTCAATAAATTATATACAGAGAAGAGAGTGGTTGGTGACGACTACGAGAGTGACATTGCACATCAGGTGCATACCTGGCTGTTCTCGAATTTTGGAACTCCTCCTCCACGGGATCAACCGCGTAGAAGAGAAAGATACATTAGGTGTGTGCTAACTATAAACAGCATGGCTGATGAATTCTTCTATGTGACCAACAAAAGGAAAAAGTGAAAAAAAAGAAAAGTGCCAAGTATATGCTGGAGGGGGTATCTGATGCTTGTACCGAGTGTTCTAGACAAAAGAAATGCAAAAGAAGGAAAGAAGAGCTTCCTCCTAGAACCAGCCTTTAGTGCTCTGATAACTTCCCGCCTCTTAGGAAGACTCTTTTTGTGCCTCCAAATTTGCCGAGATCACCGAATTCATGCTGCTTACGCGCTCCTGACCTGCTGTCCGACCTGCTACCAGCTGCCTCCCGTGGTGCTTGCGGTTGCTGTTGCTGTTGCTGCCCAGATGTCTCCTCTGATCGAGCCATGTTGGGTATGTTGTTGCCACTGACGGTCCTGGCCTGCTTCATCATTCCCTCGATCCAGTCCAATTTTTCCCCACTGAGATCCAACTTTTTCGCCTTGGGACCGGCGAGGCCAACTTCGTTGCCAGTCCAAGAATGCCGTGAAGATCCTGTGGATGGTGCAGACGCCTCCCCAATTCCCCCACCAGGTGTCGTGTTCAGATTTGGCATTGGAGGTGGCGCATCGTCCTTTGAAATTCCCTGACCGATGATCTTCTTGGGCGTTGTGCTTGGGCTATCCACATGAGAGCCTCGGCTCATCGCTCGACCTTTGCTCATTGCACTCTCGGGCCGGGGTGACTCTGTAGGGCGGACCTCGAGACCAAGAATCTCGAATTTGCCTTCGCTCACAGTTCGTCGCCCATGGTGCTCCGCATACTGTCGTAAGTATTCACCCAAGTCGGCCCAGCCGCCACCGACGCGTACCATAACACGCTCACCATTCTCTCCGACACGACGGATGAACAATTTAACAGGGTGTTCTTTTCCGGGCTGAGTAAGATGATATAGCTTGATGTCGTTGTCGTTTCGGAGTGCTGATGCTGACCTGCGGCCTGAATATGTTGAATCAGAGTCTGCCTTCGCAGGCGACAAAGTAAGCTCTGGAGATTTCAATCCGTTGATCGAGCGCGCTGTACGTAGCAAGCCTTTACTGCCTCTGCTTCTCAAAGGCCTGCGTGTGGACTTCACCTCTGGTGCGTTAGCACCTGGACCAGAAGTAAGACGAATGTGAGCAGGAATGGTAGTCAAAATGTCGGATATCTTTTGTTCGAGATCCTCGGTGCTATTAGAAGCAAGCTGCTTTGAGAATTGTGTTGGAGGCCATGGCGCACTTTCGGTTTTTGGACTGACACTGGCGTTGATACTAGAGTCTTTTGTGCTATTGAGTGGCCTCCTCTTACTCATGGCTGCATTCAATTCTGGTTTTGGATTTCGAATTTTGCGGGTGGTTGTTTTGCGTACGGAAGGTGAATCAAGTATTACGCTTGCTGGACTTGACGAGAATGAGATGTCTGAGGAGATGGAATCGACGCTACCACGCCGGAGCCTTGGAGTCTGGGGTCGATCTGAATGGGACTCAGATTCCGTGTCTTCCTTTATGGGAGCCATCGAGAGTGAGTCAGAGAAACTCAGTGATAATGGGTCCTGCGGATTGGATTCGATTGAGGGAGATTCAACAAATGATTCGTCAAGTTCATTATGGATCACAGTGTCTCCATCCTCGAAGTCGAATTCATCATCCGATGGAAGTGGCTCCTCCGAAGCGATGGTGCTCTGTTGCGACTTCTCAGGGCTGGACAGAGGCTCGTCACGATCTGGCTCAGGACTGGTACGGACAATAGCAATGGATCCGAATCCAGAAGTCTTGCGTTCGTTGATATGCACAGAACCTGACACCCTGGGTCTGAGGATCGGTGGCGGGCTATTACGTGCGGTGGATACATCAGGCTGATTGGCCGGATTATGGACCTTTGATAAAGTCTTTTCGAAAAGATCTGCTCCGTTCTGGCGCGGTACTCTCTGCAATTCGAACTCGATCACTCGCTTTCGTGATTCGTGTGTCCAATTTCCAAATCCAGACTCAGTAGCCTCGAAAGAGTCAATCCACCTTTCAGGTAAGCAATCTTCACGCCCCTCTAGTGTGTCTAGCATCCCGTCAAGGCGTTGACCTAGATTGGCGATCTTCTGTCGTAAGACCACTGATATGGTGTCAACAGCCTCCTTCCACTTCTCCAGAGCAGCATCTGAAGAATCACTTGGTGGGTCAAGAGCGTCCCATGCTAATTGCATAGCCTTTTGCGAAGTTTTGAGGTCGTCGAGATACCGAGGAGCTTCACGAAGAATCGATACACGCGCGGTCCAGGTATTTAATCGTTCTTTAAGTCGGAAGTGATCGGGAAGTGCGGAGAGAAGTGTTTGTGTTATGAGAAACGAAAAATCGTCCAAAGGTTTATAATTCTGACGCGAAGATTCGAATCCGGCAGAAGAAGGTCGCGACCGGTTGGGTCCGTGAATATCCAAGACATGCTCCTTGAGTTCCTCGATATCCAATGTGAGCAGGTCGTCACCAATCTCGTCTAAGCGGGCTTCGTGGGCTTTGACTTCGACCGACAATAGCGAGCCCCAGTATTCGAGGGGACCAATCTTTTCAAGGGCTTCGGTGTCCTTTACATGCTCCTTAATGCGCAACTCTAAGCTTCTCCTCCGTGATTCACGAAATTCCTCGGATGGTTGATCGAAGTTCCCAGACCATCCCCATTGTTCGATTTCCTGGCACCAGCTTTTTAGCCTTTGAGCGGCTTTTGCCACCCTGGCACCCAAATCCCGTTCCGCAGCAGTGAGATTATCTATACAAGCAAAAATCTTGTATTCGTCGCGGGTGACATCGTGTGGCATGGGTCGCTCTGTGAATGCGCGGAGGGTGGCCGTCGGAGAGAGATCGCGGAGATGAGATTCTTCCGACGATCCTAGTGCTCTACCTCGTCGGCCTCCTGGTGACATTATGGGTGATGGGGCACGTCGAGGAGATATCGGAGGAAGGAAGTGCGGTGGGCTCGATAACGAAGACATGGCTAAGGTGGTGGTGTTGGGAAATCATGTAGATGGATGGAAAGAGTGGCGGAGGTCCGGGGAAGCACGAGAGCGTGGTGTCTCTATTTATGTTTGCTTTGTTGTTGTTTTTGTTGTTGCTGTTGCTGCTGCTGCTGCTGCTGCTGCTGCTGCTGTCTTGGTTAGTAGTTAGTATGGCATCACGGCTGAGCCCTTCGGTGAGACAACAGAATAGCTTTGACGTGTCTGAAGTGATGGATGGATGTAACTGACAACATTGTATGAATTAAATGAATGGATGGTCCGGCCGCTCTGCTTGGCCGCAACCGCGGAACGGGAAATGCGACTAGTGCCTAAACGGGTATGGATGCAGATCATCCGCCTAAACGCAAAGCGGACAGTCAGTCAACTCACTCATACACTGTTTGTACCCATTCTCATTACACAAACACAGTACAGAATACGCCTTTGAGTAATCCCTCAAGCCGAAATATGTCATAGTTCGAATACTAATTCGAAGCTACCTTGCCGTGTCTTGGAACCGGATCGCTGTTTTGCTTCTATAAGCCGAGTTCTTTTCTACTTCAACAAGATCCTACGTCCTACCCATTGTGCTATTGGGATAGTTGACCATTTGATTAAGAATAATCTTCAAAGCCTCGTCCCTGGGCGCAGAATGAATAGACAAAATCCTACCCCGAATGTTTTACACATCAAAGTATCAATAGGTAACCTTCCGATGGATTGTATTCCTCAACATCGGCTACTTTGCTAAGCGATGGTTACCTGGAATGGTTCCTTGCCGAAACAATACTTTACCCCTCTGCACATCACCGTCATCGTCCTCTGCCAAGTACCTCTCCCATCGTTTCCCCGCCTGCTATCTGTTGCGACCTTCCAGATACAGCTATAGACTGCTGGTATCCGTAAGAATGGTCAATTCTTGGTTCCAAGCTTCCCAAGCTCTCCACGCTTATGGTGTCACGAAGCGTTGCGGATGGGTCGTGTTCCAGGATGTTCGGCGCAATTGGGCCTGTCGTTGACGTTATCCTTCTGTGCTTTCGTCCGCAGTCCTGCTTGACTTGATACATTTGGTACTTAAGGACATGTACCCTCGTATATTCACATTTTCTCTGTCTTGCTATCGGGTCTACTACTGGTTGCGATAATGAAGGCAGCTATTCTTATACTCGCCGCAATTGGCGCTCAAGCGTGCCAGAGAGAGCGATCTTTTAAAAATCATCTCCACACCCATGTCAAGCGACAAGCCAGCAATATTACATTCCCACCCGTTCTAGATGACAATGAGCGAATTCTTCTAGACTCATTCGACAATACCTCCATTGCAGAATGGTCGTATTACTATAGTGTGTGACCCTGTGTTGAATACAACTACGCCGCATGTGTCTAACTAAAGTCAGCCCATGGTGACCATGTTGCCGGTCGAAATAAGACGATGGCCCAATGGACCGCAGACAAGTGGGCAGAAGGGGGCTTCACATCGAGGTTGGACGAGTATTATGTATATCTCAACTATCCTGTCTCGAACTCTCTAGTTCTCACGTATCCCAATGGAACCACTCTTTCCGCCTCCCTGGAAGAGGCAGTCCTTGAGGAGGACGAAACTACTGGCTACCCAAACCGCATCCCGACATTCCACGGATATTCTGCTAGCGGCAATGTATCTGCTGAATTCGTCTACGTTGGGCGAGGACAGCAAGTAGATTTCGATCGCTTGATAGCCTTGGGCGTAGAATTAGAAGGCAAGATCGCGGTAGCAAAATATGGTGGACCATTCCGAGGATTAAAAGTGAAGAACGCGCAAGAGCATGGAATGATTGGTGCTGTCATCTTCAGTGATCCTGTTGATGATGGTAATGTCACTGAGGCAAAGGGTGTTGCAGCTTATCCGAACGGGCCCGCCAGGAATCCCACCTCAGTCCAGAGAGGAAGTGTACAGTTTCTAAGCATATATCCCGGTGACCCTACCACACCTGGATATACCTCCAAGGAGGATTCTTTACGAGCAGACAAAAGTAACAGTGTCCCCCGCATTCCTTCCATTCCAATCTCCTGGCTCGACGCGCAGCCTATTCTCCAGTCACTGAATGATTTTGGCGACAACGGAACAGAAGTGAACCGCACGGGATGGGTCGGTGCTATTCCTGGAGTTTCATATAGCACTGGACAAGGCTCAACGGCCACCTTGTCATTGACTAATGTCATGGAGGATGCGTATACACCCATCTGGGATGCCATTGGAATCATCAACGGCACGAGCCAGGACGAGGTGATCATTGTTGGCAACCACCGTGATGCATGGATAGTTGGCGGAGGTAAGACTACTAGATCCTTACAATGATTCCAGACTGACATTCAAAAGCTGCTGATCCCAACTCTGGTTCTGCCGTGTTGATTGAATTATCCAAGGCCTTCGGAAAGCTGTTAGAGACTGGCTGGCGACCAACTCGGACCATTGTTCTTGCTAGCTGGGATGCTGAAGAATATGGGCTCGTCGGAAGGTAAGTCGCCAAAGACACTGTTACTACTGATAGGGGCTAATCATAGTTCTCAAGCACCGAATGGGTCGAGGAGTATATTCCATGGTTGAAAACAGCCGCTGTGTCCTACTTGAATATTGACATTGCCGTCAGTGGTCCGATTCCAGGAATTGCGGCTACGCCAGACCTACACTCCATCGGCACAGAGGTTATGAAGAAGATTACTTTCCCTTATCGGGGAAGTACTAATCAGACAATGTACGACGTCTGGGAAGAGGAAGATGGGGAGATTGGTGTTCTTGGATCAGGCAGTGATTACACCTCGTTCTTGCACCGAGGCATCGCATCCATTGACGTCGGTGCTGGAGGTGGCCCGGGAGATCCTATCTATCCCTACCATTCGAACTACGACTCCTATCACTGGATGTCCACTTTCGGCGACCCCGGATTCCATACTCACAAAGCCATGGGTCAATATCTCACACTGCTTCTCTACCATTTCGCCAATGATGCATCAGTTCCTCTTGAACCATCGGGTTACGTCCCCGAGTTCCGCACCTACTTGGAAGAATTGAATTCTACAATCACCTCTGCGAACGGCACTTTGGATTTGTCCGAGCTCACGGACGCCATATCCACATTCGAGTCATCCGCCCAAGAATTTGACGAGCTTCGCCAACTTGCTATTAGCTCCAACAACACCGAGCTTCTGACAGTTGCCAACCAGAAGGCACGCGACTTCTCACGTGGATTTACTAGCCAGGGCGGACTTGACGGTCGCGAGTTTTTCCAAAACTTGATCTTCGCCCCAGGACTCGATACTGGCTATGCGCCTGTTACTTTCCCTGGTATCACTGAGAGCATCACATTCCAAAACAACTTCACAAGGGCCCAAGAATGGGTGGCTAAAACTGCAGACGCTGTTTTAGTCGCTGCTAGTATCCTTAAGACTTAGGTACCTGGGACGTCGGCTTCCAAGACACTTGATCAAGGGTGATTATAGAGGTGATTGTATAATGATTGAGGATATATAATGTACCTATCGATCCAGAACTAATAGTAATGAAAATGATGAACAAGTCAACAGGTAATGGCACGAACAATTCAAACGCCTATGACAATGTGTTGCTTGCGTTCTTTCCCGCTTACGATGCCCTTCTAATCTACAAAATAGTCTCTTCCCGCCACGATGAGCAAATTTTGTTCTGACACAGAATATCATCGCGGACGAAATTGAACCATAGGTCCATCGTGGCGCGAAGTAAACTGGTCCCACGTCTGGAACTCATTCTTCCTATGGCGACCCTCCCCTAGAACAGGGTTACCCTCCCCAATAGAAGAATCAGGATCCAGTCTCATGTCGAACAGACGAAGAAGACGCGCAATGATGGTCATCGCCCTCGAATAAGCCTGGACCTTCCCAATGCACTGCGTTCTCCCCACACCGAAAGCCGCGAAGGCCGAGTTTGCAAGTTTCCATTCCTCCAGCGGCACGCCGTCTTCATGCTGAGACGCAAGAAGCCATCTCGTCGGCACGTAACTAAACGGCTGTGGGAAGTATTCCTCCATGTGCTGAAGGGCGTAGTGCGGGACACCGAGCTCTGTGCCAGCGGGGAATTCTTGATTATCGATGACGATTCCTCCGTCCATGACCTCTCGTGGGGTAATGCCACCCACGGATGGGCACAGCCTCATCGCCTCTGTAATGCAAGCGTACAGGTATTTACATGCCGTGAGTGATTCTCCAGATCGAATGTCTTCTATGTTGGGAAAGTGCTGGTCTACCTCCTTCCGGGCGATTTCAAGGCACTGCGGATAGTGGAGCAAGTAGAAGATGGTCGCGGTTACTGCAGATGCCGTCGTGTCACTTCCCGCGATGATGAGAAATCCTGCTTCGCCGATGAGCTCTTCACGTGTGAGGCTACGACCTGTTTCAGGGTCTTTCGTGTTCATCAGGGAGCCGAAGATATCGGGGTCTTTGATGTTTTCAGCCTGTTGCAGCCTCCAATCGGACTGTTCAGCAGCGACCTTTTGATATTTATAGGTCCCTTCTGTAGCCTTACGGAAGAGAATTCTGTCGATTTTGAGCTTCAGAATGTCGGGCATATGTCCGACCTGAAGAATGTTAGTTAGAGCAGTAGTGAGAGAGAAGCACAAACCATAACAAGACCGCCGGCCCCTTCTCCAAGTATGTGGAAGATATCGCGATTCTCCGTACTCCTGAGCATATTCCAGCTCTTATGGAATATCGCGTCTCCAGAAATGTCAGTGAGCAACCATCCGCACCAGAGCGTCATGTTTCGGCCTGAGCTCCATTCTCGTGATTTTTCCGG
Organism: Aaosphaeria arxii CBS 175.79; assembly: GCF_010015735.1. Classification (NCBI taxonomy): domain Eukaryota; kingdom Fungi; phylum Ascomycota; class Dothideomycetes; order Pleosporales; genus Aaosphaeria; species Aaosphaeria arxii. The sequence continues at coordinate 1,427,435 of NW_022983476.1, read as the reverse complement.
GGACGCATCGAGCATTCTATCACAGAAAAATCTGATATTTTCGAGTGTGACCTCCTCGGTTCCTTTCATCGTGGTGGCATTAAGTGCCTCGGTCATTATGCGACGTTTGGAAACATGTACTTTGCGACTGATGGTCGTCAAGACGGTCGACACTTTGAAGAAGTGACTGAACACATTGAAGAGGGTACTCCGCTGAACATTTGCACGAACATGGTACACATCCCTTAGAGCGGTATTCGTATTGATGGAGATTCTGTGTGGCCCATATCGAACGATCGGACCTACGAGGTAGGTTACTTAGCCCAAATGCTGCAAGTTGATATGGTATAGTGAAGAAGGACTAACCATATCTTTGATGCAGTCTGTAGAAATCGATATGCCGGTCTCCAAGAGCGCAATGGTATACCGAATACCAGTCTGTGAATCTTGCCAAGTATGGCCCGGGGTACTTTGACAATGGATGAAGCCGGATTCTGTAAATGATTACAGTCACACACTGTTACTTTATCAGGCAAACTCTGCTTTCTTGTCATGTGCGTGAAACGCTTACATATATAGAAAAAGCACCAGTAATCAGAACGAACAAGAGGAGGGCCTCGTGAATGGTTCGAGTTGCCGCCCCAGAGTAGTGTCTTAGTATTCCTACAGCAATTACCGAGGCCCACAGCACTGTAGATACAGCTTGTGAGCCTCTGTAGGTGTTCAACCTCTTGTAGTAGGTTGGTGGAGGAGAAGAAGACATTGCTAAACAACAGAAATTACAGAATCTGAAAATAATATGGGAAAAATAAATGATCGCGGTGAAATTGACAACGTCGCTCTGCACGGCTCTTTCAACGACCCTTGAAGTACCGAACCCATCTTCCCCAATGAGCAATGCGCCAGGACGCAACCACGTGTAAGGCTATATTGTTGCTGCATACCGATCACGAAACCTTTGTGTTGAGTATCCTACCCCGCTCCTGCAGCGTGCTTCTTTGCTGGGTACGTTGTACGGAGGCAGGAAGGTTTGCAAAGACTCCAATCCTCGCGTATTTTATTGATGGCGTTCAACGTACTGCAACAAAACAAAGAATTCACGCCGCATTTCCGGTCATCCCATGCTGCAGGCATGCGATTCCTCGCGTGGCTTTTGAACCGTGCTTTGTTTTATTCTTCCACACTTCCAATCACAAGACTACGACCTTCTGCAAATTTCTCCATCGAGCAGTAGATAGGGATAAGCAAGCCTGTCAGCATGCACTGCCTTGTCGCGTCATCAACAGATAGAGTTTCTGATTCGCGCCTGCATCACGCCGTGTAACCTAACTTTGCTCCGAACGCGAGATATCAATCTGCCTAATCTTGATCTTCGATGGAGTATATGCAACGGCATGCACTTTGCTGCATCTGACGAACGTTGGTAGTTGTATCGAGTATGATGCAGATAACGACAAAGCTGATTTGAGAGGAGAAAACGAGCTCAATCAACAGTGACTGGATATAGTAAAGAGTCGTTGATCTCGCCTTGGCCTTGAAAAAGCAAGAACATATGGTGGAATCAGCGTCGGAGCGATGCAAGCAGAGATTCTCTCATCTCGTGCGATTGCTACAATCATGGAACTCGGTGTAGCAATTTTCTCGGTCTAAGGCCCAGCGCACGATAGGTGTCTCTTGGACATTACGATAATACACACCGGAAATATGTCACGGTCTAGGTAAATGAAGGACGGTCTTTGGCAGATTTGGTTGCGCAAAGGCGCCTCTTCATAGTATCAGACATCACATGCACGACCCTCTGTTAGTGAATAGATCAAATATATCGCCAATTGGATTGTCTGCGTAGAGTTGGTGGACAATGCCCGAATCTCTCACCATCCCGTGTCAGCCATCATACACGTGACCTCCGAATAACCTCATATATCGTGCTGTTCTACAACATAGTGTTGGAACCATAATTTAGCTGCTTGCATACTAAAAGAAAGGAAACATATCTATGAAATGAACCATGAAACCTTTAATCGTAAAGTTACATGGTGCGATGAGTGTAATGCTGCCCCGACCTGTTTGAAGATCTAAAATATTCCCATTGAGAGTCCCAACCTTCGTTGATCAGCCAGGACCATTCATTCATACAGAGCATTTTGAAAATTGCGCTTGTCTTTCTATATGAATGTAGACAACAAACATAGACACGTGTAAATATTTATGTAACCAGCAACCCATTGCCTGTGCCTCTTTATGTACGTGCCCTTCTATCTTTGGCCATTGGCAATTGACCGCATCTGGCTTCAAATTCATAGACTTTCAACTCGACATAGGACTTATCTATGGAAAAAAGAGAAAAGAAATCGCTGATTTTAACCTGGGCAAATTAAAGATGTCGCGACAACACTGTGTTCCACATATCATAGCTTGGCGGATCAAAGTCTGGTCGACGAGAGATATGAAAAGAGACCCAATGTTGGAGGCCTGACCTGATTCCAGAGGTTCTCCTTGTCTCTTAGTAGAAATATTCTTTGAAGTCACAGCATGTCTGGATACTTTCGGGACGCTGAACTACCAATTCGGGGACATAAAGGTTAATTGTCATTGCTATCATCTTTTAGCGTGACCCCTATGCTTATATGTGGCCGGGCACTAGGTGCAAAGAAGTATCTTACTCTCAGCACTATCGTCAATCTGAGTAAAAACCCCACAATTGACCCAAATAATGTGGTTTTTAGCGTAGACCCTGGGCTTACTTTGAACATAGTCGTTATATGACGCCAGTGGAACCAATACTCAGCCTCGATGGGTACATCAATACATAACCGCGTGGAGCCTATCCAAGAAGTCCAGGTCCAATCTCACATTTCTTTCAAATTTACACATCTGATACCATGGAGCAAATTCGCGCAGTCCTCGCATCCGACGAGATCATCGAACCATCATCACCATCATATAGGCAAGAGACCCAAGTCTGGTCCGCCCAAAAGGACTTACACCCAAAGCTTGTCGCGCAGCCCAAGGATACCAATTCTCTTTCACGCCTTTTGAAAGTTCTCAATGAAACAGATGTCGAATTCAACATTCGAAGCGGAGGGTGCGGATCCGCTTCTTCGCGGGGCGTTTTGATCAGCATGTCTGCCTTTGATTCTTTCTCATTTGACGATAAGGAAGAGACGGTAACTATTGGCGCCGGCCAGCTCTGGCGACACGTAGACGCAAAGGTTGAGGAATTTGCACCCGGGTACGCCGGTATGCTATCAATACAGCGAAAATGACGTAAATTAAGACTAATGGGCGTATGCAGTTCCTGGGGCGAGATGTACGTATGTAGGTGTCGGCGGCGGCACACTGCAGGGCGGATTATCGTGGATGTCATCGGAGTACGGTCTTACTTCCGATCCTCAGAATATGCTCGACGCGGAAATCGTACTTATGGATGGGTCCGTTCTCTGGGCCTCGAGCGATCCGGAGCTGCTCTGGGCTCTTCGGGGTGGAGGCGGTGTATTCGGTGCAGTGACTGCACTGAAAATTAAAGCGTATAGATATCCCAAAGACATCTACAGTGGCATGATCACTTTCGGACGGGAAGCATTGCCGGAGCTGGCGTGTAGGGTGTCTGAATTTGAAGCCACAAACACTGATCCAAAAGTAGCTATGCATCTATATTGTATGGATCTGATTCAGGTAAGTTCCGATACGGATTCTGCTTGGCCAAATCTAATTCTCTGGAGGGTGCTTTCGTGGGGAAACCCTCAGTCGCAGGCCTCGGTCTGATGGTATATGACGCCCATGGAGAGGAGCACGGCCGTAATATTGCCTTTAAATGGGCGCTGGATATTCCTGGGGCGAACGACAGCACAAAATCGATGAACTATAGAGAAGTGAACCAACTTAACGGTGGGTATTTTATGGTAAACATGGCCATGCCGTAATTCCGTAACTGACGTACGTAGATGCTCTCGAAGCCATCAGGGGGCAAACAAGCCAGATGATGACCGCGGTTGCCATCCCCTCCACTTCCGAGGAACTCATCAAGCGGACATGGAATTGGTTCGATCAGACTTTGCAAAGAGAGCCTAAGCTGAATGCTGGCACTTTCGTACTAATCGAGATTATGCAAAAGGTTTAGATTCTTGCCAGCATACGAACAAATTACTGACATGTAGACAGCCAGCACTGAACACCGTTTCGAAGAATGAGACGGGTTGGCCACGTCCAGACGCACGGCATATCTTGCAATTAGGTTGTGGAGCACTTGCTAAGGACAATTCACCAGATTTACATCAAAAGGCAGTAAAGTATCTCGCAGATGGGGCGAAACAAATTTGCGACGTCTACTCCGTCAGTGATTGTCTTCCAAGAGACTTTGAGGAGTTCCATGATCCCCTCCAGGTATGTACTTAGGGTATTCCAAGAGTGACGTTGAACTGTGGCTGATGAAGGTGACAGTTATTTGGTGCGAATCTAGGGAAGTTGCAGGCCATCAAAAGAAGGGTCGATCCTAACAATAGATTGAGGGGAGCGTATAATTTATTGGGATAGCTGCTAGGTTGGAATACACGATATGGATACAATTACTCTGTAGGATAGAGAGAGGTTTTGCGAAGTATCTTTGCCGACATTGTATTGTTGTTACCCGACGGATAACTTCGAGATATCGCCTATCAAAAAGACTGAATTCTCATTGGTCCGATATCGCTCCGCCCAAGACTGATACGTGATCAAGAAGAATCGATTTGTGAATACATGTTAGAGCACCTACAGCCCAGATACAATTTTGCGAAGCATTGTTATTCTTTTAACTACCGCCTAACTCACAATTGCGCGACTTTCTTTTCCCCACTAAATTAAGATACGATGAGTGATCCCATAGCCGACGCCAAAGCGCAAGAAGCAACCCATAGCTTCGCATTCCGCGCCGCCACTACATCAGATATACCCGCACTCCAGGAGATGATCGGACAGTCACTACGTGGCCTATCCATTGGCCATTATACCCAAGCCGAATTGGATGGATCAATTGGTTTCCTCTTTGGGCCTGACACATTACTCATCCACGACCAAACATATTTCATTCTCCATCCGATCTTGTCCCCGGATGTCATAGCAGCCTGTGGAGGTTGGTCTTTCCGGCGGACGCTTTACGGTGCAGACCGCGCTCCGGGTCGCATGCCAGAGAAACGAGATCCCAAAATTGAAAGGGCAAGCATCCGTGCCATATTCACGCATCCTGAGTGGGCGCGCCGTGGGCTAGGTACAATGATGATGCGCTATTGCGAACACAAGGCGAAAGAAGGTGGTTTCAACCGTTTAGAGATGGGAAGTACGTTGAGCGGAGTCGCGTTGTATGAGAAATGTGGCTATGTGAAGAGTGGAAAAGAGGAGGACAGAGTGAAATGCCCGAATGGCGAAGTCATTAGAATCGTTCACATGATTAAAGACGATGGTGCCGACTCACGGGAATGATCACGATACCAACAACGGACTTGCTCGTACTAGAGGCTGGTTTACGAGATTCTTTTCGCGATCTTGATTGCGGATGAACAACGAATGATCTAGAATCACGACGAGTGCGAGGTCTACTTGTATAGCGTACGACCAATTGCCACTCATTTTGTATATGATGGAGAATCAACCCATTACCAGGTCTCATCTGATATTGAAATTGGAGCCTGATACTCCTAGATCTGACGGGAACAGTGATTATTTGGGCAAACATCGATTTGGTCCAATGAGATGAAATCGCAATTGCAAAATAGCATCGTGGGATTGTTCTCATGGGTGTGTTTTTCGCACTGTAACACGCATGAAACCGATAGACAGATAGATAGACATATTGCCATATTGTAGACCATCTCATAGGCGTTTGAAGACAGTGTTAGTCCTATTCATATGCACATGTGAAATTTTCACGTGCATGATGCAGTTCATTTCACAGTTTTTACCCATGAGTGCATGCCGCCGCAGCTCCAGCCTTGCATCGTGGTGTAGGTGGTTTTGAAGCATTTCTCTCTGCGCGCCCCACTTTTCAAGCGGGAACGGAAACCAGGCACACTCATGGAAGGATTCAAGATGAACATGCGCCATACTCGGCATACGAGTATCATGCAGCAGTGTCTCGAGTTTGCTTGTTTATGATTCTAGAGTTGGTAGCGCCAATCCAGGTTTAGATCTTATTTCCGTAGAGAAACTCGTCACAATTGCAGTGGACAAAGACAAGCTATCTTCAGATTACGCTTATGCACTCCCGTACAGCATGGGTGACCTCTCATCCGCCTTTCTTTCCGCATATTTCTTTCGTACTTAACAGTTCATGATTCAACTATTATGCTTCAACTATGATCTGATCGTACGTTTTTAGGAAAATACGTACCTGCTCGATTGGAAGTCGCATGAAGCTCAATTAGAGGACTTGCATTCAATCGCAGAAGCCTGACGGGTCACATAGCACAACCACTGCTGCGCAATGATTGGACACCACTTTCCTCGATGATCGTCCTCAATATTCATTCAGCCAGGTAGAAAATTCCGGAATGGAGAAAATATCCCGCATCTGCTCCCCACATTCTTGATTACCAGGTGTCCTGCAGTGTTATAGCTCTTCTCCACACTGCGTGCCCTTAATTGCAGTCAGCCGATCCGGTAATGCTCCGCAAATGTTCCGCGGCTCATATAGAATCGTGGAAGGTGGCAAAGTAGTCAAACGTTCATCATATATTGTTCTTGGCTAGGCTCTACCGATCGTGGTGTACTTGGCACTAAATAGATGCTTAATGTCGCCGCAATATGGCCAAACGCGTGGACACCATCCTTTGAGCCGGCGATGCCAGTCCGTATACATTTATGGCATGGTAGAGGGTGGTTGGGGTGGTATATTGGGCGACGGGTGTGAAAGATACCACGGTCGAGAAACCTTCCGAAGTCATGATGAATGGAATATTCTCGGTGTATTGTGTACGACCAAGCGAAACCCACCAGTGTCCATTTGGTTGTTTAACGTCGACAAAGTCGAGTCTCAGGGCTTTTTGTACAATGGTCTCCGTTCCCTCGTCATTTCCAGGACGGAGGGTGTCTCTCGAATTCATTTCCTTTTTGCGTTTCATTGGGCGTGTGACATTTAAGCGCCGCCAATTAACGGAGGGCGGGCAGGGATCGGTAGAAGATGGTATTACCAAAACCTACCATACGTGCAGCGTGGCCCAATATTCTCTCTGCACAGTGCACAGTATTACCACGCCCCCCAAAATCCTCGAGTAATTGCTTTATTACAAGTAACTACCTAGGTACGTGACACCAGGAGTCGCCAAAAGTGCACCTGCGAGATGAGTTTGTAACAGCCACTGCCTAAGGCCCCGCCGAGACCGAACTTCTACAAGCTGCGTCTCCGCGTACTATAGATGGAGCAGATGAATTAATCATCTCTATATACATACATTGTGGTCGTAGGGACGAAACCTGTTTTATTCGAGATGGTGGGAACGGCACGATACATCCAGGGAATGGCCGATTGATTGAGGACAGAGTACAAAGTACAAGGGAATTACAGTCTCCGTGACAAAGACACTTTAGACTTATGAGTCGTTTCATTTACATCGTCTGTATGGGCAATACAGGTGTTACTACTCCGTACTGTGTATAGTGTGGCACCGGATCACACGTGAGTTGCAGAGATTCTGCCTGCTTGCCTGCTTGCCTACCTGGACGGGCTGATCATCCGCGCAGCCGTCCTGTGCTTTATTATTCGGCTCGGGTGAGTGCTAAACATACCTATATTATTTGTTGCGGGGGGTTGAGGGAGGGGAGTTCATGGAGGGGGTCAACCAGGCCTGGCTGGTTGTGGGTTGTTAATAGATGACAGGGCCAGACAGCCGGTCCAGGGTATTCTTGGTGGCTGCAGACCTTGATGCTGCTGCTGGCACTGGCACTGACAATCTCACTGGCATTCTATTACTGGGACTGGTACTGACATTGGTACTGGACCTCCCACCGGCAGCAGCTATATCAGACCGCCCACCCACGATAGCGCGCGATGTGGTTTTCGCGACCTTGCCAGAGCCAACCCACCCCATCGTCAACATGCCTACATATCCTCTCCAGATAACATGTTTGGCGGTGATCTGTGGCACGCCCATGCTGGCCGCCATGTTTGTTGGCCTCAGATTATACACGAGACGGAAATTGAACTTGCGACTTGGGTTGGGTGCGTGTCGTTCCAAACCGCCTATGTGCGCTTTCGCTGACCGAGTTTAGATGACTGGCTGATCGTTCTCCCTCTGCTACTTTCAATAGCCTTGATAGGCCCCTCATATCGACGTAAGTCCTTTTCAGTCTCTAATTGTCCGCCGGCCAGTGCTAATAGGAATTCAGATGTCAAGATGTGGCATGTCGGCGTGCACATATGGGAAGTTCCTGTGACGGAGATTGAGCCAGACTACAAGGAGTGGTATGCCGTAAGCATTGCTCGTGCTCCTGATTTAGAGATCGTGTACTAAAAATGCCACCCAGGTGAACATGGCGTTCAATCTTCTAAACATCCCAATACTTCCTCTAGTCAAAGCCTCCATCATCTTCCTCCTTCTTCGAGCCGGATCAGTCATCGAATGGCTCAAGAAAGCCCTCTATGCTATCCTTATTTTCACCGTCGGAAGCGCCCTCATTCCATGGTTCCTATACATCTTCACCTGCCCGCCAAAGACAGGTAACACCTGGGAGCCACGCACGTTTGGAGACCTGCACTGTATGGGGAGGCATCGCATGGGCGAAATGCTCATTTGGGTCACTTGCGCCAACTTGCTCACCGACCTACTCATTTTCCCCATTCCCTTCATAATCGTTCGAAGGATGATGAGCGCTCGTTTGCGGTCGCGATTGGTGGTTCTCGCCGTTTTCACATCCAGCCTAGCGTATGTCCATGTCTCCATCCCATGAACTAACAGGCGGAAGCTAAAACGACGGTTACTGACTGATGGCTTTTTAGTGTAACTGCGATCGGCGCCGCCAAAATCTACCTCTCTTATCGTGACCGACTCTACAGTCTATTCAACCCGGATTGGACGTACCCAATCGACTACTGCATCAGCCATATCGAGAACAATGTAGCTATCATTGTCGCAAATGTACCCATTCTCCGTGGCCTGGTGACCCGCTGGGTGTTCAACTTCAAGACCAAAGCGACCCCCATCGAGCGGGAGTTTCGCAGCGATTTCCAATGGAACTCCTCGTCGAATTCGTCGACTCTCACGCGTGTCGCTCGCAGGAATCGCATCGCCCAGAAGATCATGCCATGCATCCAGGAAGACTTCTCCTCCTCACTGGACCTGGACCACACACGCACAAAGGGCATGGAGCCCGAGTACCCACCGAAAATCGTCACAAATGACTATCGCAAAAATCGCAACTACAAGCCTAGAAGATCAAGAAGAAATAGCCCCGAGCGAAGTTATGCGACGGCCAACCGCTGCGAGAAGGGCGACATGCTAGAGACCGTTCGCAGCATTGGGAGCCTGGGGTCGGCCCCAACGCTCGTGGAGAGTCGAGAGGTGGACTGGACGAAGAGTGGGGATTTCGGCAGCCCGATGTCGAGTCCTAGGCGGTTCTCGAGTCCGCCCATGAGCCCGATAAGTCCGTTGTCGCCTTGCAGGTTACGAGGCATTGAGGATGAAGACGACGAGATATACCCCTATTCGCGAAAGTGATACCATATTGATGTCTTGAAATGAAATATATGATGTTAAAAAAATCCAAGTTCTGCTACTTCACACTTGATCGTTTCTTGTGACTGGTCCTACCATTTTTTGGATTTCATCTGCGCCCTCTACTTCTAGCTACATTGTGGCTTCGAGCATCTTGGTTGGCTCGTGGCCTCAGCATTCACTCCTAGAGAACCACGTTACATTCATCATGACCTGGTTTCTCGACCAACCAACCAAGCTTTCACAATACATAACTCAAAACCTGTACCCCAGATTTTCAAACCCGCAGCAGGTGCCCGAGAGAAAATCTGCCGTCGACCAGAAGCGCACCATACAATGGCACACATTAACACAGGCCACTAGTTGCTCCTAGCCGGCGGCGAGGCCCGGGCTCTCCGCGCGCGCACGAGGCGGGCTGCACGATTTGCTGCTTGTTGCGCGCAAGGTCAGACCTTGCGCTGAGCCCTAGTTGATGATTGCTTCGTTTGTTAAATCTGACGCAAAGCGACAGAATTCGTTCTATCGGGAATCTATTTCGCATATTGGGGTTTAAAGAGACTTGGTGGGAGGTTGCCGTTTCAACGTAGTATTCTTGCTCCTACACAGGACTCTGGAGATTGAATGGTTAGTGCCAAGTGGAGTGTTGATGAAAAGCGGACCGTCAAGCAGGTGTGATAATACTTGCGCAACTATAATGTTTCTCTCTTCTTCTTCTCATTCTAGAGCGGTCGAAGAAGGAGGTAGTGTAGTTACATGACTAGTCGTTGAGAGTTATAATCGCAAGTATAGAAGGTCTGGAGACGGGGTAATTCGTGTACGGAAATGAGACATTGAGCATTTTCGAACTATTCGACCCTTCGAACATTAATGTTGACAGCATTATTCCAAGGTCCTCCCCATTAAATATACCAACGAGAGGATCTCGCTCTCTCCGAGGGTTCCTACTAGCAACTTTGGAGGAGGTACCCACTACCTCTAGACGAGCTCCTTGCTAGGTACATCTGGCTCGCTTTCCGGGCATCAGGTCAAATGTTGGGTAAGATTTGGTTGCATTGCTGGTTCACGGCCCTACTTTCTCTACTTGGGCGCATGGGTACGGAGTGCGTCCCCTTCGCGTATGCGTGTGAACAGAGAAGATGTTTGGTATCGTACCAGATCGGCCAGACCACCCCATTCCTTACCACACACGGGACTTACCCAGAAGGGCAACCAATGGGTTTGCAGTATTGAAAGTGGGAAGATGAGAGGATTCTCGTTTGCAAGCGTTGTAGAAAATCAGACATCGAGTATTCCGTACACGCATCAAGCATTATTCACTATTAGATCATGATGCAGCAAATTCCAATACCTACTTAGCAGGTGGCAATGCGCTATCAACTACCGGCGGTCCCATGGATATGAATATCAAGGAAGAGGGGAAAATCGAGGGAAAAGAAAGAGGGAGAAAGTATGTGAGTGCGATGCAACGACTGACCAGACTTCCCACACTCCGCGCATACATACACTGGCACACTGGTACGGTAGGTAGACGGTTTGAGCCCTTTGAGGCAGGGCTAGAGCAGGGGCATAGTATGCAGGTTACGCCTCGGTTGAAATGGATAATGTGCATAACCCTTGATCGTTCAACGCACCACACCCCTTCGCAACTTCTCGATCCGCCTAAATTAATTTCCCCACAAGATCCGAGACTGAGCGGGTCACTGAGTTTCTCCTTGGAGAAGGAAGTTCCGAAATATTGGGTTGTCATGCCGCTGTTCGTTCGCCACATCGCAGCCCTCGCTCGCTCTGTGATGGTCAGAAAGCCAGAACTCGGTCGGTGTTAAATCGACGCGAGGAAGGGGAAACGCTGGATGGCATTGATCACATGCGGGTGCCTGCAATTTCAATTCGACAACAGTATTGTTATGTGTTGGATTTGTTCTGGCGTTTGACGCCCACGCTTTTGTGGTGGTGCAACCTCAAGCCTTTCTCTGGTCAAAAGCATCGTGCGTGCACTTGTGATTCGTGGATTCAAGCTATCGTATGCGCGACACTAGGTCCTAAATGTGCTTATGCCATGGCATGAAGTGTAGATTTCCCTCTCTCTCCACACGTTTGTATGCTAGTAGGGAGTATGCCTCCTGCTTCTGGAGAAGAATTCAGAAGTGATTGTAAATGCGACCAAACGCGAGACCGGTTGAGAATACAAGCTGTCCTGACTGATCTGATACGAACGCCTATAGACGCCGCCACTGACGGGCTGAACCGAGCCGTAGAAACAGAACAATAGCCGTAGGAAAACGGCTGGGCTCCCCTTTTCCCAGCTCCCAAAGAAAACAAGAAAGAAACCGAGAACCGTGAATTATTATGTCATAAAGAGGAAGTGCCATGGCGAAGACGATGTCGTCCAAGAGCAAATTCGTTAGTGCGTAGTTCGTGTTCCGGTATGGTTTCATCCGGAGAAGGAAGATTTTTAGACACATCGGTCAGAATAATAAGCGGATGTTAAGGGTAGGGTATCCATGCATGAGAGCGAAATGGTTGTCCACATCACCTGACACCTGCGGGGCCATGGAAGGAGAGCACAGCGAAGGTACGAGGTAGATCCAAGGTAACGAGGTAGGTTGTAGGTGAACGAGTGGATGAGCTGGGGGCCCGGGGCAACGGACGCCCTGCACGCACATGATTGGAGGACGGTACTGGTGACATGCAGCGCTTTCATTGATCCTATACCACAAGCAGCCCGGCGACGATTGCAGCGAGAAAGGCGACAACAGAGGAGGCTGGCAAGACGATGGGCGCCAGACTAGGAGCAGTGCTTCCAGCAGCGAGGGTTTGGTCGTCTTTTCGTACACAACCCGTAATGTCGGTCAATTCTTTGGGGCATACAACGCGTTCAAAAGATACGCTGTGGAACATTAGCCTTTCCGTTGCTTTCAACTATCAAACATGTGGCGTCCATTTACTTACTTTGGATTGTACACATCCTTGAACCAGTCAAATCTCCAGCGACAGCTGTCTCGCAAGCTTTCAGGCAGGTTTTCGCAGTCTTCTGCTTTACTGACGCCGGAACCTGTAACACCAAATACTTGCGGATCGAGCTCGTATTGTCTTGTGCAACCATCCATTGAAGTAGTGTTTCCTCCAGGCATCTGTTGGAGTCAGACATTGTAGTATATTGGGCATAATGAGATTACTTACTGCCAGTGAGAAGCGATTGTCTGATGTGACATCAAAAGCAGTGTTGGATGCCTGTACAATCATACTCTTGTTCCTCAAATTGTCGTCGTTGAAAGTCAATCGATAGCAAGAACAACACCAGAAGGCTTCGGTTTCCGGATGGTTCTTCAAAAACACGCCTGCGAATCCATAGGAGAAGGTGTCGTTCACAGCCCACGGATGTTGATCAGAGCAGAGATAGCCATCTCCTCCATTGCAGCCCGTCCCTGCCTTTTTGCTGGTCGGTTTGTCGTCTTTGTTACAAGTTTGCACTGGGGCCAGAAAATCGGCTTTTCCGTCCCATCCACAAGACGGCTTGCAGCAATCCCAAAACCGTGTCGTCACTGCTTCGCCAGTGATGTTTAGATTCCTTTCACATGTGGAGGAAGTGATGAGGAGACCGAGAACACAAAGAACAGTGCGAAGATAAGACGGCGTCATTGCGTGATAGGATATCTGGATCGAATTGTGCAAAGACTGGAGAGCATCATTTATTAGCAAGGGACTTCGCGTGGCTCTAGAAATCTATTTGAACCGCGCTAGGAAAGGAGGGGTTATATAAGGCCGGCCGCAAGGAGTAATTAATCAGGTCCGCTTTGATATGCCAGGCCGAGAACACTCAACCCACCTTGTGTGTGTTGGATCCCAGCCCGTTGCCACGCAGGGATCAGCGGGGGGGCTTGGACGAATGTGGATATGAGTTTCAAGCCATCTCACAGGCCGAACAACTGGCGACCTCCGTGCGAGGTCGAATTAAGCTATCGTCATTCCAATTCTTCGAGTCAATGCGGTATGATCGGAAGCAAGCCCTTTCCGCTTCCTTCGTAAAGCTAGCAACCGGCCGTTGACGCCTTTCCTAAACACAGTGGCAATAATTGGCTGATCGACAGAGTAAGATAGATGGATGCCAATAACCAAGGCAAGAAGGAAGGGAAATGATCAATCCGCAGACACACACCCGACTGTGTATTTCGATTTCAGGTTTCTTTTGGTCATTTCCACCGTGCCACCGTTCGTGTATCCTGCCATGTCTCACCAACAGAGTCTCGGCTATGTAGTATTGACCAACCACGCTATGGTCAACGAGATACACTTCACAGCGAGCCGTTCATGGCTTTGGTGACGTTGCACAACCGCGTGGAGCTTAGAACATACAGGTGCCTACGCCACGAACAGTGCAGCTGCTGCAAAACCCCAATACGAGGTCGTGACTACCCCAGTATTTCCCCGCGAAACACCGACACCATCGTCGTGCTGATTGGTCTGCGATAATGATGGACCGCTAGAAGGTATCGATTCAAATGCATAATATCGTCTTCTATAGCTTATGGGTTACCAAAACAACCCGAATCCCTATTAGCTATCTGAAAGAAGACCACAAACACTGCAGACTATGTCACACGGGTGCAACGATATGTCAACACTGTTGCCGCCCTCACATCTATTGGATTTGTGCAAAAGGGGAAACACTTGAAGGCTATTCCGGGTGAATTCGTTGGAGGGGAGTAGCTGAAAGCCACCGTAAGATTAGATGCACATCACCGCGAAAGCATGTCATCGGGAAGTGTTTTCGGATAACACGTGAAAAGTGCTGTCTAGCCCAAGCAACGCCTAGAATCGATTCAAAAGAGGTAGTGAGGCCCTAGTAGTAGTCTCTTAATATATATTCTATTAAGACGTACACAGACGGAGCACAGAGATTCTGGACAGCTCCCCATTGTCATCGGATGATTTTCAATTGTCGTGATAAGATTGCATATAACATTGAAATTAGCTGTTGTTCACTTTTCACCCTGAGCAGGACCTTATGGTGATAATCATAGAATCTGGTTCTGCAAAGTCTTTACATAGCGTCTATAAGCTATCGACAAGTTATTACACTCCTGCCATGAGACTCCCCACATAGCTTGTACCAAGACAAGACCATGGGCGATCTGAAGCCCCTGTAGTAGTTGGCTGACATGGGGATCCCTAACAAAAAAAAGCTTGTGCAACAGCTATCGACAGCGACTCCGACGACGCATATCTTGATAGATGTATCTTCTCTGATCCCCCACAGTTATTCGGTCTTAAGATATACACTGGGCCCGAATGTAGCTTTCATTTTCAGTATAACGTATCGAAACCCTAAAGACGTTATGTACTGAATTGGTCTATAGGCAAATGTGCCAGCCTTAGCTTTGATACTTCAATGAAGACTAACCTTGTGCGGGTGTCATTATCTTCCGAGTGGGACATATGGCCGATGTGAACTTTACTCGAACGCTCGATGATTAGAGAGATGTTGGAGCTATTTACAGTAGTGTACGGAACTATCTAAATCACATGCGTGTGCGTAAATGTGCATGTTATCGAAGGAATGGGTCTCGTACAACACTGCATTTAGCCGTACTGGAGTACGGTCACGCTCACCCAATAAAATTATATTTTGCGAAGCCTTGTGCTGAAAACGTGAGCGGGTTGTTCATATTCGCCAAATAGGCACCGAGTACACTCGTTCATATCACAACAGCTTTCAGCAGATTCTCGGATCAGATGTGAAAGTTCTTGGGGCGATTCTGTTCATGCGGCACTCTATACAGTTAAACTGATGATATGAACCTATTAACTCACATTAGATTGATATAAAAACTCTGAAACTACTAACTAGACTCCTCTTCACCCTGTCGACAATTTTCCCGACGTACCAGAGGTCGCTTTTGTTACGTTGCAGTCGTGAAGACGCAGACTGCGCTTTGACAAAAGCTACTCTCCGTAGGACGTAGTCAATCCCAAAGAACGTTCAGTTCAGATCTTTCAATCTTCGATGAGCGAATCTTGAACCATGCGCTAAGGAAAGTTGCCTGGTATTATATCAAAGCTCAAACTCTCGGAAGGAAAATATCGAGCCTTTATCAGTGCTATCATCTTGGACTCGGAATTTGAGGGCAGCTATTCTCTTTTATGATATTGGTCATTTGATTATTTTCCAGCACTGCATGTTAAGTACGGCAAACTATCTGATATATTGAACATGGTGTGATACTCATGAAAAAGTGTACGCTATCCTCTATGTAAAGTTAGCAAATAAGTCGACAATCTTGTAACTTATGGAGGGGAGGGTTTGGGCGGCCCGCATGTCGCCGTACATCTACTGGCTGAAGAATAGATCAATACAGTTACAATGTCCTTCACTTGACTTATTCGCTTTCCGCCATGATGATCACGTATATTTGGTACTATTCAGTCGGCTAAAAGGCAGCCAATCTGCTCGATGTAGAATACATGGTGTTTTATGCCATTGCTAGTGTCGAATTAGTTAACCTGTAGTACGTCTCTAACATGATTATAGAAACAGGTCGATGGCCAGTACGGTTACAGCTTAACTAGTCGATGACTATGTGTACCTTGTACGAAATAGAACCACATCCGCACAATCTGGCTATGTGGACAATCAGATGGTCGTAAACAGAGAACAAAAGTCAATCAGGTATGTGATTTCACGTCCTGGCTAAGATCACTTGCGGCTCTTTGGGATCCGTCGGTATCAACCACGACAAGGTTCTTTGTATCACACTCATTGCTCGATTGCATACTGAAGGGAGCCAAGCTGAAAATGCGGACGAGAGCTACAACATGGCGTTTAAAATTTCCAAATGCAATCAAGTACGTTTCTTCGTAATACCATGTAGATTCACTCACTGATTTTGCTAGGATTCGCCAACCACAATAGTTCAATGCCAATGAAACCGGCCGCAGCTAAAGACGCGAAACCAATACACTCGGTTCGATAAGGAATGCATTACTACTGATAGCCATCGGCTTCAGAATTCCTATCTCTTCTCCGCAGCATTCGCGATTCTTGGCAATTGGGGTAGTGTCCAATAAGTAGAGCTTGCGCGACTTGGCAAAGTGTAGCTCTGGGGTTGCAGAGCGATAAGGCATGTTCCTTGACAATACCCCACCTTCTGACAAGCGACGATAACAACGACAATGGGCAATGATTTCCCTTCAACGATTAGGACCATCCACATACGTAACCTTTCTATTGAATGATTGATGTCAATATCGCATCTTCGGTTGTACTCGTTCCGATACTCTCTAACAAAACATGTCTCCCATAGCCACCGAAGTGCAGGCATATGCGCACATCGATGTTCCAAATGATAGAATATATAGACGGGTACTGGATACTTCCGCTATATCCATGGTCGCAAGAACTAATCGCACATCCTCCAATACGTCTCTTTTGTGGTTCTGGTCTACACTCATTTCTCATGAGTAGCTTCTACGACGGTGCCATTGTAGAACAAAATGGCTCATCCCGTGCAGTACTCCACAATGGTCTTAGCCATATGCTCCACACGATTCGGGGACGCCTGAAGGTTACATACGACTTAGTCTTATCATCATTGTTCTCGAAGATAGAATGTCACATTCTGTCATAGCTTACAGTCAATGGGACACTATCTTCGAGTATGTCAAGATGTTGTGAGCATATAAACTCTGCCCGGGTATCTCATCGATGGATATCACAGTCAGCTCATCTACTCTAAGATGCACGCAACTTGGTTGACAGCACTGATTGCAGCGGAAACTGTCCACTCTCTGGCAACTCCTCCACTTGGATACGATAGAAGACTTCTACGGGAAGTATTCGATAAAAGATCTTCGAATGAATCTCAATCGTCATGCTTCACTGCTGCTGCACCCTCTACAGTAGCACCAAAAGCGAACCCATGGGCGCCATTGACACCAGATGAAAGTCTATCTGTCTGGAACCTCCTCCATGACGCTATATCCGGCCTTAATCTGACATATCCAACTGAAGCAAAACTTACAGACAACTATGTGTAAGTAAATCGCAAGGCCTCTTTTGCCCGGACTAATACGTATCAGCTTCTGGGTTGATGCCCTCCATACCAATAAATCCAATGTTTTGCCATACATAGATGGAGATGCGCCGTTCCCCTCCAAGTACGCACGTGCCATCATCTTCGAGGGTGGAAAAGCCGATCCTGATTCGCAAGAATATATGATCGGTCCGCTTCCCGTATCGGAAGAGACTAAAATCGAAAAACTCGATTATATTTACAACGGTCCGTCAGGAGGCAGTGTTCCATACAATGCCCGTTACTTCGATGGTCCAAGAAACACCGCAACGGAGCCTCTTATCGTGTCCATTATGTCGAATATCTCAGACATCACGGCCGCTATGTTCCAGGGAGGAGTATACTACGGCTCCAAAGACAATAGAACAAATCTCTCTCTGACATCGGGAACGCCACAATCTTTTGATGGCACGACTGCCTTCCGTAACATCATGTTCCGATTCCCGGGTCCGGCTTCGTACATGACTCCATTAGACTTTTTCCTGCTGATTGATTGCACTGGAACGGATGCATCTCTGTACTCCCTCAAGGGTTTTGTAACGAATGAGAAATTTTACCCCACAATCGCCGACCTTCGAACTGCTTTTGAAGCTGGCGAAATAGCTATGGAGTACGACCAGACTAAGGATGCCGACTGGGCGTTGGTAGACTACAAACCTGAGCTTGGTGTAAGAGATCTGGAAGAGCGACTTGCCCCAAGCACATTGGAGCTCGGTGGAAAACGCTACAAGCTCGACAAGGAAAATCAGTACGTGGAGTATATGGGTTTCTCCTTTTACGTTTCCTTCTCCCGGACTTTGGGTCTTATGTTTTATGACATCAAATTCAAGGGAGAGCGTATCATGTATGAGCTTTCAATGCAAGAGGCTACAGCGCAATACGGCAAGTGCTGCAAACACCCTTCATTTCATGGTACAGCACTGACTGAACATCAGGTGGAAATCAACCAAAGGCAGCCAATACAGTGTATCATGACACTTATTACCAACTAGGAACGGAGATGGGATCACTGGTCGAAGGGTTCGATTGCCCCTGGGGATCAACTTTCTGGAACATCACCTACCCATCCTACAATACAACTCGAGTGAACACGAACTCTATTTGCATCTTTGAAGCGGACATGAATTTCCCTCTATCAAGACATCGTACATCATCATCAAACAAGTTTGGTTTCAGTAACTTTGGCACGGTAAAAGGTGCTGCACTGATCGTACGTGCGATCGCCACAGTCGGTAATTACGATTACATGTTCGATTACTCCTTCCATATGGATGGTTCGATTGAGGTGATAGTCAGAGCGTCAGGATATCTTCAATCGAGTTTCTACTTTCCCGAACAGGGAAAATTCGGACCACGGATCCAACAAGCTACTCAAGGATCGCTTCATGATCACATCATTACATACAAGGCAGACTTTGATATCCTCGATTCCACCAACTCGCTCCAGGTCTCAGAACTGAAGGCGGTCAATCAAACGCAACCGTAAGTATTATCTCAGTGCCCCACAACTGGCATTCTTTTAGGAAGGCGAGATGGGCTCTAACAATCCAAATAGATGGTTTCCCGAGCTCGGAACGTTCGAACAAATGGAAATGGAGGTGTACAATATGAAGGAAGAGGCCCAGTTCAACTACGCAGCCAACAACCAGGCAATGTTTGTCGTCTTGAATCCCAACGCAACGAATATATGGGGCGAGAAACGCGGCTACCGCATCGTGCCCGGGCGCTCCGATATCCATCTTTCGACGCTCAATTCGCCCTGGTCGCTTAAAAATTCTGAATTCGCCAAGTCACACCTCGCCGTAACGTGCCAGCACGATAACGAGCCGTTTGCCAATTCCGTCCAGAACATCAATCTCCCGTTCACGCCGCAACAGGATTTTTCCAAGTTCTTTGATGGCGAGAACATTGATGGCGAGGACCTGGTGCTTTGGTTCAACCTAGGAATGCACCATTTCACTCGAAGCGAGGATGTTCCGGTAACCCTTTACACAGAGGCGTATTCCAGCATTGTCTTCGCCCCACAGAACTTCTTCGACCGAGCTCAGGACGGGGATTTGCGCAACCGAAGGTGGATCCAAGTAGATAGTGAGGGTACTTTAACGTTTGAAGATTATGGAATTGGCTTGGACACCTGCCCGATTGTGCTTGAAGAGCCGACGGCGCTGTTGGGGGGCGTAGGAACACTATGAGCTTAGCACAGGGCGCCAAAGACTATGCGCAGCAGCGGTGAACTTGTAACTGAACATACATAACCTTGTAGTATAGATCCGATCTAAAAGCATAGACTCAATCAATCGTTCCTCTCGGTATCCGAAGATTGAGTTTGCACCTAGTTTGGAGATCAATCTCCAGCTTTCCACTGTGACCCCCTCGTGCCCATTCATCGCCCACTTGCACAAATATGCTAACACTGAATGGGGTCTGGGCCATGCATGTACGAACATCATTTGCATTGGTTTCCCATACGGGAAATTTTTAGAATCGCATGCTTGTAGTAAATTCCCGACATGTGTTTCTTACCAACTGCCGGCCGCCATCGGCATCTCATTCGCCTCTTGCAATACGCTCGCCGCTTTTTCATAGCCCGGTCAACTTGGACGATCTTGGGAACGAGCCACTAGGGTACATGCCGAAAGTGACATACCTAGGCGACTGGTGTGCAGTGCACCGCACCCCACGGGCCCATAGACCGCCCATACCGCTGGGAATTGAACCTGTTGATACACATGTTTGTCAAATCAAACTGTCATTGGTGCTGCCATTGGAGAGACTGAAAAGCCGAATAGCCGATCGTTGACTCAATGTATCGTACGAGGTCTGGTAGGCAAGGGGCGTAGCAGGATGCCAGTCCGATGGTTGAATATTTCAGTTGGGGATCAACACAGCTGCTTCTGGCGTCGAGCAGACAGGAACAGCTGCAACTGTTCTTTTTCGCCGAGCACTGCATGCAAGAGGACGCCAGGGAGAAAGAACCCTGGTCTTATCACATTTAGACGCCGTGGAGATGTTCATGGAATCTACCCATCTTCAAAATTTCATGTACAATCATTCACACGAACGTATGTTATTCCCGGAAGTTCGTGGGGGTTTTCTGGCTGTTAGCTGACCCCGGACTACCCAGAAATGGGTTCAGACACGACCCAAGCACGCGAGTTATGAGCTATCGCAATCTGATATAGGACCCAATTATGCGGTCGTGTACGATAATAAGCACAACGACGAAAGTGAAGCGTGGTTTCCAGCCATGGCTGTGACGTCGCCAAAGCTTCGCCACATATAACGCCCGTACTAAGCCCTGAGTCTAGTACGCGAAATAGCCGCCGAAAATGACGGTGGCCTTTCAATCCCTTCCCACTCGCTTCCACTTCCCTGCTCGCTACCATGAAAAGACCAAAAGGAGCGTTGCACATGATGCTATAGCTAATGTCCAAAACGTTACCATGCAGCCTCTCCTTGGTACAACATGGCGGGGCCGGGGAGCTGAGCCATATGCACCGAAATTTGGTTCAAGACAAGCGCTTCTCTTGCCTGTTTGCAGCTTGCGTAATCGTACTTCGAGATTCTTCGATTCCCTTCACCGATCAGACATGCATATGGGGCGATGAGGGGGCGGCACTCCCACCGGTCGACCAAAAAGGCGTCGGTCTTTTCTTGACAATGAATGCGAGTGCCCATAACTCGTCGCCTTAATTGATATCTGATATTGGTCTTCAAGGCGGTGAGCAGGCAGTCAGATAAACCAGATGATCGATGTAGGTAAGCCAACGTCGTTACCGTCTTGAGCCTCATGACTCGATCATCACCATGGATCCAAACAGGCATCGGTCATGGCGCAGAGTGTGAGCCAAAGTCTAGATTGCACCACTTATCGGAGCCCTCACTGATGGGCAATCTCTCTACCGATTACTTTTACCAAATGATATGCTCCAAATCAGCGAATAGGTAAAGACAAAACAAGGTGTGGTCTGAGCCATACGCATGTCCCTGCCTAGCCCTACTATGAATCCTTCAAGCAAGGAAAGGCTTGCAAGAGAGTATAAGTCCGAGCGTTGCAACAAGGGCAATCCCCCCCGCTCTACGAGACCAGACCAGGTATATAGCACCTTGGTAGATTTCAAGATCACGTGTAGAATTGATCCCGGAAGGATCTGCTGCTGATCTATATTGAACTCCTCCTCGACGATGCACAACACAATTAGAGTTTCGTATGGGGATGCCCAAGACGGCATTAAAAGCGCCATATGAAGGGCATGGTGACCAAAAGGGTGTAGATTATTTCGAGTTCCCTACGAAATGGTTCGCTTGCAAGGCTGCGGAAATCCTCTTGAACGACCAAACCGCTTCCACTTTCTTAACCAATACCCGACGTCTAGCCGCCCACGAATTGCTCCTACGGGATTGAACCGCTAGTACCAACTCGATAACGCCCCGTTATGACAATAATGGCAATGAGCTCGTGGCAGTAGTGGATTTCTGTTGTGGTAACTCGAAGGAGGTGATTGTAACAGAGTTGTATATATCGTAAATCGTTTCAAGTCAGGGCCATGCACTTGTTTGCCTACTGGAACAATGTCGAATTTGTCGTCCAATCCACAACTTCATATCGAATTTTCGGTACCGTGTTTAACGTTAAACTGCGAACCATGTGCCCGGCTGATTATGCGAGTCAGAGAAATGTCCTCCTAGACCACGATGGAGAACGGGAACTAAACTTTGGAAAACGTGACAAAACCTATTACAATTTTGGGTCACTTGTCGTGCAGTAGGCGGCGCGAACGAGGCTGCATTAAGTGCAAGGGTGGGACATCGACGGTTCTAATATGGATCGTTTACCTGCCTCCGTAACTAGCACGCAATTAATGCTCTGACTGGCAGCAACGTAGGGCCACGCAGGTTCGCGGCCTACAATCTGCTTCTTCTCGTGCATGATAAACGTTTTGCTCTACAAAATCGTTCCAAGACCTGCCCAGATCAGTGTAGAGAGCATAGTGCGAGTTGGTAGAGGCACGGGGTGGCGTATCAGTAGCTGATTGCGTAGGGAAGCTGCTCGCCCATAACTCATCGACATAGTAGCCCTTCCTAGCTAGTCAGGGTGTCGCGGCGTTGTCCAACGGTCATAGTTATTGCAAGCGATAACAAGACCAGCTACCTACTTCGTACGTTGCCACTAGGCATCGTAGTCGAATTAGTGCCCGTAGAAGGTAGTTCGCATGTCACAACCCATGTCGGTGCATTTACTTCTTCGTGCGCCTCAACGTCTGATGGAACATTCTCTCGGTGCTTTGATGCATGAGCCCAGCTGCCCTGAATGCAGTCACAAATTGCGGCACAGCTTGACAAAGAAAAAATATTTCCTAACCAATTCCCTACATGTGCTCCGTAGTTGAATCTTTCGATGAAAGGAAGATACTCGGTCGGCGTAAGACCTCAGTAGTACCCGCACGGTATAACGCGTCGTGCCGTGCCTCCAGTACCTTGTCAGAACTGGGGAAGCGAGCCTTTCTTTGACCACTAGTCAGAACTTTATCCTGTTCGCCACGGCATGCGCACCGTAACACTTTCCAATTGTTGAGCTAACCAGCAAATATAGTGCTCAAGTCATGCGTTACAAGCATTAGCTTGGATGAAACCTCGGAACTAGGCTTTGCTCGTGAACAAGTATGCAAATTTCCTCTTGAGTTCTGGACTGCATACAATACGTAGATATTAACATGGCACGGCTGTGCTGGGCGAGGCTACTGTTACTAGCTGCATGGAATTGGTCGCATAATCGCTGCTCGTATGGGAAACCCAGCTCTCGTGAATTGAGCCACGACTGATCAGTAGGAAGGGAGGCACCAGCAGCAAGGTAAGCTGAAAGCAGGTCTTACATTATCAGGAATATGTCGCCCAATGACGTTTCATGCTAGCGGACAGGCATTCGATTGTTCAATCTGGACAGTTGCATGATTAAGCGAGAGAATGGAAAAGGTTGTCATGGTTCAACTAGACAAATGTGTATTGATGCAGCATGACCTGCTCCGTAGCCCTTGCCTTTCCCTGTATGCAGTTCACCTACCTTATCTGAGAGTGGAAACTTACCGGTGAGAATCCCATTGACCCTACATCGTCCGCTCTAGAATAGGCATACGCCGGGTGGTAGGCTCCGAGCAGCATAGAATTGACCTCAATGTAAGATGCCTTAGCCGCGCCATGCCACGCAATTGAGGTACAATGCTTTGTTCGTGTGGAAGGTACTGTGCAGGTCTCTCCACCGCCTCTTTCTTTGTATTCTTTGTTTGCCGGGCTGACTACCTGCAGCATGGTCGTGTTCAACAGCATCAAGGGCGCCTTCTTGCAACCTAGAGGCTCTAATGCTGCGGGGCCGACATACTGCACGGCACGGACACGGGGACAGCGTTGTGGCAGCAGGGCTCATCAGCAGTGCATGGACTTAATCAATCCATAGGGCTGAGGTCGAGCAGGATCGCCAACAGCCGAGCGTAATGTATGCGATCGATTGAATCCTTCGCGATGCATTGTGTCCCTTCGTCTTTGCTGGGTTTACTGGGCGCTCAAGCTAGACGGCGTTTTGTTGGTAATCGTGATGCCGTTCTCCAACAAGGCGGCGCAACCCTTTTCTTTTTACTTTTGGCTATTTACGCACGACACTGAATCGGGTCATTGTTCTAATCAAGTCCCAACAAGGAACCTGGGCCACATTCAATGTGATTGGTGATTGGAGGGCATATAGGTGTGATATCCAGTAGGCGGGGACCTTTACAGAACAGAAAATTAAGGATCTAGTTCCACCCGTGTGGCAAGGTACATGTCTCTCGCTCCCTTCACACAATTGGGAGGGGCGGATGGCGACAAATCCTTCACGACCATGCTGACCGGGAGCTTCGATAGTATCAGGTGATAGATAGCGACGTGAATCATTTGCCTGACTAGTTTACTATTTCCTTACCGCAGCACATGCTTCCTAGGGTGGGTGATAGAGTACTTGGTGAATCGGAAGCGTTATATATCTGGAGCTCAGTCAGCTTCACATTAGTACGAATTGAAAGGCTGTCTTACGTAGGGGTCTCTTGAGATTGAATGTTTCCGCGCATTCAACAATCCATGCATATATAAACCCCTCGAGCGCACTTTGAGCCTTATCATTAAACCAAAACTCTTTAACATAATTAGTATCCATTTTCCCTTACTTGCAACATTTCATCAACAACTTTAAAAAAAACAAATCAAGTCAAAACAATGTTTCCGGAAGCTTTAATTCGTGCCAAAGAGCAGCCTTTCGACAACATGTCGATTTCGAGTACGGGGTCCTCTATGGATAGTCTCCGCAGTGCGTCTCCTGCACCGTCGATCGAGTCAGTTCCCGACAGACTGGCACCCGCCGTGTTCGGACCGATGGTGTGGGACAGTTCTGAGCTAGATACCGACAAATATGTTGTGCAATTGACCCGGGCCGAGATCGATCAAATCCGTGCGGCTGTTATTCACTTCAAGCGTAAGTAGGCGTGCTTGATATTGATGCTTGAAGTCAACTGATGTGAGGTGTAGTTACTCGTTTGCCGCGTGGTGCTATCAATCGCGAAACCTTTCCACTCAGCACCGAGCTAGCGGAAAGGCTCACTAATATCAGCGATGAAATCCACAGTGGTGCTGGTGTCTCTGTATTGCGAGGACTCGATACTGCTAAATTCAATGACGAAGAGGCAGTTATCGCCTTTGCAGGGGTATCATCTTATGTTGGCGCAAGTCGTGCAACTGATTCCTACGCGAACCAGACATTGAGCCATGTCCGAGATGCAACGCATGACAGTGTGCCAGAATGGGCTAAGGATATTGGACTCGCTGGATCCAAGATCACTTCCGCGATGGTAACTTTTCTTGCTGGGTCGTGATCTATTACATGTTCTGACAATGACTAGGATTTCCATAGCGACCGTTTCTCTGGAGACATTCTCGCTCTCCATGTCAGGAATGACGGAGGACCCGGCAATGGCGGAGACCAGCATATTGTTAGTGTTGCAAAGATCTACAACGAGATCCTGCAGCGAGATCCCGCTGTTCTAGAGACAATGGCAACCCCAGATTGGCCATTCGAGTTGAAGCAAAAGTAAGTGATAATAGACAAATTTACTCCCGTTTGTCAACCCTAATATGGAGTAGGAACAGCAAGCCGTACCTCGAGCTCGGTCCTACGCTATTCTTCTCCAAAGGAAAGCCGATTCTACAACTAGTGAAAGCACCACTTCTCGGTAGTCCTCGTATTCCACGAGATCCATCAATGCCGTCCCTTACAACTGAGCAAATGCACGCCTTGGAAGTTGTCGAGGAGCTCGCCAGGAAATTCAGCACTAAGATTGACCGTCAAGTTGGAGACATTCAGTTTATCCATAATCTTAGCATTCTGCATGCGAGATCTGCATATGGCGCAAACGGTCAGCGGAGCAGCCGTCACCTTCTACGCATGTTTCTAAGAGACCCCGAGAGGATGTGGGAGAAGCCTGCGACATGCAGGAATAATTTCGACGATCCTTTTGCGCCGGGAAGGCATCAAGAGTTGCCAATTCTCGACTTGGATCCCTGGCGTAAGATCAGCGGCCGTGAGAGCCACGGATAGGAAGCTCGTTGATATTTCCTTCGTATAGGTGTATGGGTGGTTCTTGTCGATAGCATTGCATGGTCATTTTATCCAACTTATTGCCAGGGAAAATTCCATATGCGCGGAGGTCTGTACCTATTCAAGGCGGCGGTTCTGATATTTATTTTGGTAAATGCACTAGTATCTAATAGAGTCATTTGAAAGAACACACCTTAGCTAAAAATTAGGATTACTTGCGTTCCTCGCAACGCGCATCCAATGGACTTTGCCTATTGTGGGTAGTTCTTATGCCCTACAAAACCAACATCCCTCGGCTCAAGCTCCCCCTTCCTTGAATAACGCGGTGATCCATTTGCTGTTCGTTGAGAATTGAGAACTTGATGTACCCGTGAGAGGAGGTGCATGCCGGTCTCGGGACACAATTAGTATATTATGTTTTACTATTTTGGGTCTTCGGTTACTTACCAACCCCTTGTCGATCAAAGATCGCCACTACTTGCATCATGTAATTGAAGGACTCAATGTCTGGTAGATGACCCTTGGTACGAAGATCTTCGGGATTCTCACGGGCAACTTTGAATGGCACGAAAGTGCGCAACAATGTTCGCCAATACCTCAGAATAATGTCGAATGTGTCGTCCCACTTCTTTATTTGTTGCTTGACGACACTGCTGACATGGATTTGTGTGCTCTAAGCGTAGTCAGCTCGACTAATTGAGAAGATGATCATTTGAGTACTCACGGTCCCACTTTTCGAACGTATGTATTTGTCTGCCCCTTGATGTATGTATTCGAGATTCCAATACAAGACGAAGAAGGTCAAGAATAATTCGTACCAAGGTTTGATTTTTGGTTTGAAGACTCTTTGAGTCAAAACTTTATGACATTCCTTTTCCAGGCGTCTCAGGATCTTGACAAATGCAACATCCATTTGGTGGTTGATGGCAGCAGGCAACGGCCGATGTCGTGAATCTCGATCGTATGCTTCGTACTCGCTGTGTCCCAATGCTTTGAAATCAATCTCTGATATGCCTGGAATGTTACTAGAGCAAACAGTCCCATAGCCCTGCGACATAATCGATAAACATTGTAGCCTGAGCGTGAGATCGAGAATGTTGTTTCCGAGCAAGCCGTTATCCCGCAATCTCCACGCCTCACGATAGGTAAGCAAAGCGAGCTCATCCCGACAGATGCGCTGAAAGATCCATTGCTCCATCGAGTGCAGGTTAGAGCAGAAGTATGCATCAACGTCGGCTTGTAATGCAGCGGTATCGAATATTGCGTATGGGGGCTGTTTTATGTTGATGAGTTGGCCATCTGTGTTTACCCATTCAAACTTGATGCTGTTGGAATCGGCTTCGGGCAGGAAGAATTCTCGGCAGCGGATCCGTAACGGCTCTTTCATTGGTATCGGGTCAGATGTACCAGGTAAACACCATATAATTTCCATGCTGAATATGCCATCGTCCTCCTGCCAGACATACTTCAGAAAATCGGCTTCCACCTGGTTACAGCGACCATTACCTAGACCTAGGTCAATTTCTCAAATCAACTCAAATCACATCAACGCGACTTACAGCGGCGCACAAGGCTAGTATCTTGAATATGATCACGGAAACATGGTTCAAGGAAAGACCTTGCGTTTTCGAAACTCTTCAGGCACCTTTGGCAAGGGTGACCTTCATCACACTATCATAACGTTAAAATAGGATAAAAACAGATGAGAACATGTGTAGTACTCACACCTGCCTTATACATCTTGCATCGTATGCAAACCTTGTGTTTGCGCATGTTTGAAGCCTTTTTCCTGTTCTGAACATCAAGCGGGCCCTTCCGTCTTGATACCTTTACCTTCTGTTGCCTCGGTATATAGGAAGATGCGACCTTAGTTGCAGGCGGCTTATGTTTGGTTGACAATCGTCTGGGCCTGTCATGTGGCGAGGGCAATGGTAGTGGAGGCCCATGATGCGAATAACTACCTTCTGAGGGAGCCGGCAGCATTCCCCATCCAGAGTCTCCGAGAGGCATTCGCTCATATCCTGCATCCATCGATACACCAATTCCGACGCGAACATTACTCCACGGTGATTCATTGGGGCCTGAAACGACCAGATCGGAATGCATTGTAGAGGCCTGTTGACCTTGGACAGCCTCATGGCCAATATCTGGATTTTGATTTGGCCATCCCATGGGAGCATGTGCCACCATTAGTGGCGGATGTTGCCTATGGATTGCTGGAGCTGTGGTCGTTGTCGGTACCAAAGGGTAGTTCAATAGCTGGGTTACGGGGGCGGATCGCTGTTGGTCTGCCTGGAAAGTCTGCAGGTCTGGAGGTGGGTGCGCTACATACTCCTAATACATTTTTAGTTTGACATTGTTCGAGGTTAACTCGATTATGCCCGTCTTACCATGGCTGTTGGCTGGAACTCTGCGTGTGGCGCAGGAACCTGATATGCGTCTGGGTATCGCAGAAACTGTGGAGGTTGTTCTCGATCTGAAGTATACGACCTTGTTGTGGGGTTGTGGGGAGGCACGGTGACAGCAGTTTCGCCTTCATCGTAGTGAGCTTGCGAGCGCGATGCGAAGCCTTCATCGCCTAGCGTATCGCTCCAGCCTTCCCTATAGTAGCTGGGAGGGTTATACACCGTCTGGAAAGGTGGTATATTGACATATTCATTCGGCGCAGCGTGATGAAAGCTTGGGAGCTGGCGTTGAACAAAAGGAGCTGGGCGTTGCAGCATCGCTGAGGGGGGACTGGAGGCAGAGGTCGGATTATGATTAGGAAAATGCCATGGAGAGAGACTAGTGTATAGATGGCTGTCTTCTTGCCTTTGGATCACTTGGTTGTGCAAGTTCTCCGAGATGGCGTGTTGCAGGTTAGGAGCCATCTGATGTCTGAGGCCGCAGACGTGTGCTGGACGACACGGGTCGCGGCTGACCTTGTACGACCGCGTGGAGAGGAGGTTCGTAAGCTCTGCCTTGAGATCAAATGATCAGTGAGATGGAAGGCCCACAACTGGCCTAGGAGCCTCAGCGCGCTCGAAAATGTGGGGTTGACAGGCTGCCGTACTGCTGGATGTCTGAATAGGAGAATGATTGAGGTCAGCAAGGCAAGGACGCCGATGGTGGTGGTGGTTGTGTGGTGGTTGTGTGTGGTGTTGGCAACGGCGGCGAAGGTGGAGGGGGTGAAACCCACATACCGATAGAGAGTTACTGAGATGTGGGTGCGGGCAGACCAAAGCTCGGGACGGCTGCAGCATCTAGCTCCCGTGCTCTGTCCTGAGACTCGGTGCAAGCCTAGCACATATTGTACAAGGCCGAGACCAAAACATCTCCTTAGGGCTGCAGCAGCGAATTCCCTATATGGTTATTTGCTTTTTCCGACTCGCGCACAACCGAGGGAACCTCCCCAGGTGCTGTGAGTGGACCCATTCGCTGAGGAACAGCAACACCAAAAACATCAGCAGCAGCAGCACTAGCAGTCATCATCCTGCCAGCAGTAGTACGGCGTAAACTCCGACCAGTACGATGACCTTGTCTGTCTTGTCCTTCTCCTGTTGCCCTGTTGCACACTGGTCCGTATACGGCACGGTATAACACAGCATAGCGCGCGGTGTCTCGACAAGGCTGCCTCCATTGTAGAACCACACCCCTACTGCTCATCTCACCAATCATATATCAGCCAGCCTGAGCCAGGAGACTTTCATCTCATTGGAGTGTTTGTCCCTACTTCTTCTCACCGCTCACGACCCCAATCAGCCCTCATCATACGCATTCACCCCACTTCCTTGCCCGGCGGCACCATGCATTTCTCTTGTCTTTCTGCCGCTATCCGCGCCGAAGCTAATCCTGCATCGCAGCTGCACTCTGCGATAGGGAATAGCAGTGTTCGTTAGACGTCCTGCTGCCAGGAAGCTTCGGGACCAGGGTACGGTGTGTCTATCCGGTCCAATCTATTCACCGAGGATCAACATTCTTCAATGGCCCTTAACATTAGCCCATCTCATGCCCAATCCCTCTCTAGCCGGTGCTCGCCTGCAACGCTGCACCAAGCTAAGCCTCAACGGTGTACCGGTGGCCAATGTGCATTGTCTACTACATATGATTGCCATTTCCTCTCTGATGTTCCTAAGTTTGAATAGTCCAGAGAGCCGTGGCATTCTGCAACTTCCGAACTCAATATCGACTTCCAAGTATCCATGTTCTGATCGGTAGCACAATGACAGCAGAGAGACTCGGACCAGAATACGAAAACATACGACTAGCAAGATTGAGTGATCTGCCCCGAATAGCCGTCGTTGCTGCTGCTGGTTTCTATCATTCCCCAACCTTCCGGTTTCAGCGGCCTCTTCACAATATACACGTCCAGGTAGGTCATTGTCCATCATAATCGTGAGGGCAAGCTGAAGAATTGGTCGCAGGATACGGTTCTATCATACTGGAATGAATATCGGGAGGAAATACATGATCCTGCAAGCGTAGTCCTGGTGGTGGAGGACAACAGGGTCGAAACCGAGCAAGATCATGCATTTGAAGCATTACGTGCAAGCTCCTTGTACAGCTATGGATGGAATTCGGATGGCGCCAAAACCATTGTAGGCGTTTGTGGCATTGATTT
Organism: Aaosphaeria arxii CBS 175.79; assembly: GCF_010015735.1. NCBI lineage: Eukaryota > Fungi > Ascomycota > Dothideomycetes > Pleosporales > Aaosphaeria > Aaosphaeria arxii. Next base: position 1,396,487 of record NW_022983476.1, on the reverse strand, counting down.
GAAGCCAGGATCGTCCCGTATCGGTGAATTCCAGCCAGAAAGTATGGGACCTGGCTTGCATTGAATGGATTGATGTAGGGTTGCTGACTGTGCTAAAGTCGATGAAGAGCCCCCTCAGCCCAAAGCAACATGTCCCACGGTAAATAGAGACATGAGTCCCGAGGCCCTCCATACGTATAGTCTTGCCACTGCCGGTGCGAAGGCTAGGTATGACTATCTTCCCACGTCAATTAGTCGATACCTAATCACGCCGTTCGCAGATACCTCGAAGGTCACATGCGACTGAGTACACTGGCTGTACACCCTGCGTACTGGCGTCGAGGACATGCCACACGGCTGGTGAACTGGTGCACTTCGCTCGCGGATAGGGAAGACACACAGGTGGGAATTTCGGCGGCTCCAATGGGGGCGACAGTTGCTGCCAAAGCTGGCTTTGAAGAGCGAGAGCTTATTACGATCAGCGCAACGGACGTGCAGCGGATTCTCACTCCAGCGACCACTGTCGGAGAAGTGACGCTTTGGATCGCTGTGCGGCGGCCATCTCGTTCACCTTCTGACGCGGGAACATTACGCTCGAATTCCTCTGCGTCCGCCTCCGGTATAGAGTTATAGTGCAATAGCGAAATTCGAATGGGTTTGTGAAAGAAAGGTGTCACTAGATGCTTGTGGTTATGCATGGCGGATCAAGGGCGAAGTTGAAACAGAGTTGCACTAATGGATTAGGTGGTTTGGTTTGGGTCCACCTTCTTTTTATGGTTCCGATTGAATGACGCCGGCCGCAACCGGGGGAGGACCGTGACTTGCCCGGGGACCCACACAGAGCACAAAGCCGTCATCGATTGCAACCCAACAAGCTATCTCTCGTTTTAGACCTGGAGTATATGTGGTTTTGCAGCTCCGATATCAAGTGCAACCAGATGGCATGTACAGATGGTATGTATGATGTATGATGTATTTTGTCGCTCATTGTCCACACTCTGACCCATCGCGAGTCATTCAGATCACCTCCAATCCATTACACCAGGAAAAAACAGCATCATCTACATTTAAAGCGACATCACGCATGCACTTCTCAGTGTATCAAGAACAACAAAGATCTCATGTTATCGGACAATGACAAATTCGAAACAACCATCCTGGCACGAGCATAGCCTTTGCCTCCTGGCTGCACCACCAATAAATCTTGGACATTCCACCTAGGGGACGAAGTCACTACTTAGTCTTCACTTTCTTTTCCGCACTGGGTTCCTGTTCATCTCGTTGCCGCTTCTCGGCAACTCTAGAGCTCTTTCTAGTCCCTTCAGCCTTGAATTGACCTTCCTTTGACGTGCTCTTTTTAGCACTGTTCCTCTTATCACTCTTCTGCTTCTTCTTCGTCTCTCCATCAGATCCCGTTTTCTTAGCACCGGAATTCGCCTCAGGCTTCACATTCTCCTTATTTCCGTTGCTCTTCCCTGAAGACGATCCATCGTATTCTTCGTTTTTCTCCTTCTTCGAGGAGTGCTCTTGCTGCCCCTCTTCCTTCTTCTTCTTGCTCGAAGACTTCGGCTCGGGGGTTCCTTTCTTGGGTTCGTTCTTGGTTCCTGCCTCATTTTCATACCCGCCTCCTTTCTTCTCATACTCCTTGGACAGCTTCGCAGCCTGTTGATTCAATGTTAGTCAACGCTTTACCGCGAGATAGACACCGCCACGCGGCAGGTGTCGATATTCTCACCTTCCACGCGCTCCATTGCCCCTTGCCACCGCCATCTTTGTTGGTTTCGTTCTTCACTTCCTCCTTCACCTTCTCCCGGAGCTTTGGATCGGTCGGTTTTCCTTTGCTGGACGGCATGATCAAATTGCGCTTCCTTGGTGTTTGTCAGATTGGTAAGCCCGAGGATGGAGATGACTGGACACTTTGAACGTCAACCTATAGAAAAATAAAGACGAAATTCGTGCGATTGAACTTTCAGACACTCCACGATCCATCTGGCTCGCATTATGTACCTTTTGCGACTTCTTTGTGGTTGGCGCGTAACTAACTAAATGACATCATGACTTATGCTGCAACGCGTGCACGCGATGGCACGTGCGAGTCATTGATGGGATGTGATCGCAAGAGAACGTATGTCTTCAGCATCGCTAACTTAACTACAACCGTGTTTAGCGTCTTTGACATCATGTCGGACTTCAGAAGATTGAAAGTTCCGCGAAGTCGTTGATTTCAATTTACTATATTTTTCATCCTATTCCTTAATAAATAGTGGGAATCCCCTTCAATACACACCCTAGTGATCTTAAACGTCTGCTAACCGTGATCTCTTGTATATCGTATCTCTTGTATATCGTATATGAAAAAAACACACCGGGTTCCAAGCCCTAAAGAATACTAGATCTGAACCTTTCGGAAGAGAAGGGGCTTGCTTGCATCTGGCGCTGTCTGTATCGACAAATTTATCGTTAGCAGTAATCCCACGACATCAAGAACTAAACAAACAATATGTACTTACCGATCGCCCGACTTCAGTGTTAGGATGCCTTTCCGTCACCCCATCCGGATTCTTGATATCGTAATCGAGGATCAATCTCGCAAGGATCATCTTGATCTCATTCGCGGCGAAGAAGCGTCCAGGACAAGCGTGTCTCCCGTACCCAAAGCCCAGGTTCTGTTCGTTGGTGGTGACGAACTGGTTGCGGGCGTGTTCGGTGGCGCCGCCGCCCTTGCGAAGCTTGGAGAAGCGGAAGCCATCGAATTCGTCGGCGCTGGGATAGTTCTCGTCGTCTTGGTAGATGGCGTGGGAGGGCACTTCGATGATGGCGCCGGCGGGGATGTACGTGCCGTCGGAGAGGGTGATGCCTTTCATGACGCGGCGGTTGAAGGAGGTGAATCCGGCAGGGTAGAATCGCATGGTCTCTTTCATGAAGCTGTCAAGCTGTGCACTGAATTAGAATTACGATGGGGTTATGGACGAAATGGGGTAGGTACCTTTTCCATCTTCTGCAGCGCTCTCGAGGTGATGATGCCATCATTGTCCGCCATCGCTTGACGAATCTCGTCACGCATTGGCTCAATGTACTCGGGCTTTACAGCAAGGGTATAAAGAATGTTTGTTGTTGTAAGTGTTGTCGTGTGGATCGCAGCAAATATAGTGCCAAGCTGCATTTGGGCAATATACGCCGTAGAGTCTATGCCATAATCATTGGTTCGGTTCAAAAACCATTGGAGCAAATCATCTGGTTTCTCATAGTCGGGATCCTTTTCGGCATTGCGGCGAGCTTGTACGACCGGTTCGAGGAATTGTTTGGCCAGTTTCTCTCGCCTGCGCAAGTTCTTCACCTGTGGTAGCCTGCTGGCTAGGAAAGGTCGCAGCCAGGGGTGCATCAATTTGATGGCTTGCTGTGCTCCGATCAGTTCCATGGTATAATTGATTCCAGAGTCTAGATAGTCCTGGTCACGGCAAAGTTCAGGCCCCACAAAGACTCGACCAGAGACCTTGGCGACGATGTGCACCAATTTCATGTAGATGTACACCGTAGTCCAATCTTCGCATGGCGGCAATTCCTCTTTTACGGCTTCATCGACCTCTTGACATATGATGGGATTGAGCCGAACTGTAGATATTAGATTTTAAGAACTACATCCATGATACTTAGTAGGCACTCACCTAACGCTGGAGTTAGATCAGCCTTCACCGAGTGTGAGATAAGCGGCTCATCTGTCAAGATCTTCGTATATTTGACTTCCATGGACTTATCAACTGCTTTCGGAAAGCTAAGGATGTCATCCGGCAGCTTTCTCAGTTCCGGCAGAAAACGAGGAGGAACCACGATAGATACCTCATCTGTTCAGCGTGGTAATATCTTGTTAGTCAACAGTGTCGCCGATATACTCCAGCGTGCACCTACCATCAGAGGTCATCATGCGGTACACTTGACCCTTGAACTGGTATAATTCAGTATGTGTACCTAGCGTTTAGTCAAGGTTGAGTGAGGAAACTAACCTTCTTGTATCCATCAATGTAAAGCTTCTTAGCAGATTGTAGGTAAGCATTTCTAGACTTCTCGCGACTATCTCCACCACCAAAGGAAGGAAGGTTGGCAATCTTTGCCCTGTGGTTGAGGTGGGATATGAATGTGAGCAGGGCAAAAAGGCCCGCAGCCGCAAAGGCGGTCTGTAGTATATGAGAATTCCCAGATAGTTCCTGGAGAATCATCGTGGCGGATGTAAACAGCAGACACTGGCTGGAAGGGAAAAGCACAAAGCGGCTGGACACGGAAGGCTTTGTTGATTCACCACCCGCGCTCGGCGGTTGCTCCAGGTGGCGCTTTATTTAAGAGATCCTCAAATCCCCTCACTACATTTCTGAATACGCTTTACGGTCTGTCAGGGGCTCACTATGGTCTTCCCCAATCTATGTGGGTATGCAGAGCTAGCTAAGCGGCCGCTAGTCGAGTGCCATGAGGAGATGATGTGCACGCATCCGCAGCCATTGCCGCAGCCAAACGTCAAGAATTCCTCGATATTAACTCGCTAGCAGTCATGGCCACTCACAGTGCGCCCTTTACGAAAAAAACAAGCTTGCAACAGGATCGTGCCCATCGACACGGCCTATTGAAACGTTACTTGTGGGCATGGTGGAGAAATGGGATGGACCCCAGAAATACCTGTTGCAGCTCCTTGTGCCCCGGGGTGTCGGGAAGTGCTCTATCCGAGAGCGCGCGTTGGGCACCTGCTCCCTTCAGGCATTCCTGAGTTAATCATTCGTGTCATTGCACTCCCAGAGTTTCCCAATGTGTAATTTCAATGCGAAAGCGAACGCGAAACCATTAAAGGAGATGGTCTTCGATGTCATCTCGGGGGTTTTATGGATCCTCGTGTGGGCGTTGCGGATGATCGGCCCATGGGTTTGGCTTACGGTGGAGACACACGCAGCCAAAGGACGTTATCCACTCAATCCCACCTAATGATGGCCACTTGATTACGCCTGTGGCGTATAACTCTATTTGAGTCTGTCATCGGAAAACTATCTTTCATGTCCAAAACAAAAGAAGAACCTCCGATATGTCCAATGTTTCGTTTGGTTAATCTGGAGCAGCTGCTGGGCCCCTACTCCGTACTTCGTACTTCGTACTACGTACATATTTTCGATATTGTACTGCAGCTATGAGAGCCCGCTGTCAGTGCTGTTTTCGGTCACATGCAGCGTCTTCTGGTCGACCAAGGTATGCCTGTACTTCCTGTACTACATTCGCCTGCAATCCCCCAGTCCCGGATGCGGAGCTTCACTTGCCGCCCAGGCGAAGCAAGAAGACAAACATTGTTGAATGCTTATGAGCGTAGTCCGTATTCGCTTAGATAACGACCAAGAGGAATGTTGAGTCGAGTTCCAGTGCATACATCTTAATGCAGGACATCAAGGGGCCATTTAAAATTTGAACCACCTATCAAGAAGATACTCTTTTGATTCGCAAAGACCGGGATTGCATGAAGTACGATGAGAGTCTTTGTGTGGTTCCATTTTTTTCAATCCCACTGTACGGAATATAATTCCTACTGACTTGAAAGATGAAAAATTACCTATTTACTACCAAATAGATAACACAAGTATGTGTACTCAGGTGAAACTACCAGGATATAACAGTTTGTTGGGGATCCGCACACTGCTGCATAGGGAGGGACAGGCCGGCCTAACAGTTAGGGGACAGAAGTACTTAACTACCTAGGTACCCAGAGTAATTTACCATAACATCCAGACACATAATTTCGCAAACTCTTCTTCGATGAATGGTGCTCCTCCAGCATCTGGTTTCAATTCAGCCCGCAGATTTTGCGCCATTTCCCTAGAGGTATGACTTTCCTCGTATCTTTCTCTTTCGTGCTGGAGAACAGCAAGCTTGTAGTAAGCTCTGGCAAGCTGACCCTTGCCCTCGGGTATAGATCCCGCAATTTTCGTTAGTTGGCTTAGTAGCTCACTGTTATAAGACTACATCAGTGATTATTCAAGCGTCACAACTTGGGCGACATCTACTCACATTGCAGAAGCGGCGTTCCCGTGCATGTGCAGTAGAGATGCTACGTCATACAACGAATCGCACGTCTTCAGGCGGTTTCCTAGCAATTTTTGTCGAAAAGCTAGAGCTTTCGATGCGAGACGAAGTGCCTCGTCGAGTCTGCCTTGCTTGATTCGTATACGAGAAAGAAGGACCATATCCCCAGAAAAGCGCGGATTTCCAGTATTGATGAAAGTTTCATCCGTGAAATCTTTAAGCGATGGACATCGTTTGAGCATATCCTCGGCTTCATCAGGCTTGTTCATTTTCAAGAGCAAGCTAGACATATTGCTGTAAGAGTTACCGATCCTGTCACTGCTGGTATTGAGCCTGATACTAATGGCTTCTTCGTGTGTGGCGTAGGCCTTGTCAAGCTCACCCATTTCGGTGTACGCGAGCGCTATGTTGTTGAGACTCGATGCAATCATGCCATCCGTTGGCTTCAATAGTCTTTTACGGATTGCAAAAGCCTCTTCGAACGGGATCAGCGCTTGATCTGGATTGTTCATGTCCAGGTCAAGAAGACCAGATAGGTCGACTGCACTGGCATAGGAGAGGGAGCTTCTATCTTCGAAGGTCTCCAAAGCCGCATTGATCAGTGATTTCGCGATATCATAGCATTCCCGTTCATAGAGATACCTAAAAGGATGAGCATGGCAACCAATGCGTTCATGACTTCTCAAAAACTTACCAACTACATCGCAGAAGCAATTCACCGTATTCTTGAGGACAAGCAAGACCTATCTTTTGCCTCTCTCGCTGCGCCACTAAATGATTGACATGAGGGAGGCATTTTTCGCAATTCGCCCATGATTGGAACTGGTGGCCAATGTCCTCGCTCCACGTATCAGGGAAACCCCAGCTAAGGATACGGACAACGATGCCAAATGTTTTCTCTTGGGCATCGGGAGACTGGTTACGAAGAATGGTCGCTTGGATAAGACGATGGACAGACAGAACAGCATCCTCCGCATCCTTGTTCACGAGACTGGTCCTTAGCAGAACTTCTTCTGCATCTCCCAAACTGGGTGGATATATCAGTAAGACCAGAACAAATCTAAAATTGCTGCATTGACTTACTCCATATCATCCTGAAGGAATTCATAAGTAGGCTCATCAACAGACTTCGATCCCTGAGATAAAATTATCTCATCTATGCCATCCGGCTGAAAGTATGGCAGCATGTTGAACAGGGTATAAGCATCTCCTTCAAGCCTCTTCATGGACATCTCCCACACTGTACTCAAGGTATGCTCGTAGTCACTTATGCTAGTCTTACGGGAGTCTATCCGGGACGCGTTGCGCTCGTACAGTGGAAGAAAGTCTCGAAGAGGCAGCTTTCGCTGCACGATGAAGCCTCCGATTTGAGTGAGAGCCAAAGGCAAGCCCCCAAGGGCTTTTGTGATCTCGATGGCTTTCTCGCGGTTCGACGTAGAAGAATAATCGAGGCCCACTAAGCTAAGCAACACCTCCGATCCGGCCGCAACGTCGAATGGTTGAACGTGAAAGCCTTTTGAAGCAGGAGTGTGAACCGCGTTCGCATCCCGTGTCGTCAGTAGCACCGATCCTGCGCCGTTCGTGGGCCAGGCGTGCCGTAGCACATCAAGATTATCCGCATTGTCGAAAATGAGAATCCAAGGATCGGCTAGTACCTGATCAGTTATCCTATCGAATTCTCGAAGATTTTCTCGGTTGTTTAAAAGACTCCGTGTTGAGGTGAAAGCCATAAGTGGCACTTACAAGCTTCAGATAGCCAGTTCTTGACTTTTAACATACACCCTTGCGTGTCTTGTATTTCCTGCTCAGTCTGGGACAACCCCAGTAACTTCGCAATCTCGCGAAAGCTTTGCCCCATATTTATGACATTGTCAGCACTGACCCAAAGAATAGTCTTATACAAGTCGCGATGGCGATTGGCGTATTGCAAGGCAATCTGGGTCTTCCCAACACCTCCCATGCCGTAGAGTGCAAATGTCTTGAGTTGGTGAGACTTCTGCTCTGGAGACAGAGCCTTTTGGAGAGCGTCTAGAACATCCTCTCTGCCCCAGAACCTGGAATTGAGCGTGGAGGGAATGTTTTGATATCGCTTTGGCCCATCCATTTCCAATTTGACATCCTTGAACCTCTCCATTAACCCCAGCACTTCATCGTATTTTCCGTGGTCACGTTTCATGCGAGCGAAGTCTGCTTCATTCTCTACTGTTGTAGAAAGCCGTCGGATACGTTTAAGAGTGCGAGCGAAGTCGTCGCGAAAGTTCTCCCATGCACCGCGTCGTAGCAGTACATGTGGGTGTGATCGGAAGAAGTGAATGCAACGTGCGTAAAAGCATACGACCTCGGTGTAAACATCGACGAGAGCAGCTTCGAGTATCCGATTCATTTCAAGACTACTCTCATAGCTCCTAAGCCTTGGCAATGTAAGGCTCAGCTCTTCGAGCATATCGAGGACATCTTTGAGAGTATCGCCTGCGGATGACGCTAGAGTTAACATTAAGCGTATACTGCCCCATACAAAGGCTGTCAGTTTAGCATCAGCCCCGAAACAAACTGCAATCACGGCCGAAAAGTCATCAACGAACTTTAGTGCTGGGCCAAGGCGCTGCAAGGAGCCAAACGCATTTCGATCTGGAGGGAGATTCTTCTCGATCGTTTTGGTATAATTCAGGAGATCATCGAGCGACGCAATCTCGGTGACAGACTGGTAATCGTCATTTTGGTTGAGCTCCTCTCGATATCGCTCTAGGGCACGATGCCACAGAGGGCTTGCGGCTCGTTTCTCTCTATCCGGCGGTTAGTATTCGCTTTTCAGTGCTGACATGATGTGTGAAATGTTTCGTACCTTGTTGCGTTGGCGCTCATCACTAACGTTGACAGGACCAACCAGTATGTAATTACTGGTAGCGATAGGAAGATGAGGCAAGGCAAAGTCTTCTTCGGACGAGCAGGATGCGGCACAGTAGGCTGAGCCCCCCCTCCTTCCCCCCCTTGTTGTGTATCATGTTCGCTATGCATGTGCTGTGTGCGAGAGCGCACGATTATTGGAGGCCGCCTCCAGTTTCCTTAGCCCCCGCAGCTACACGGCGGGTAGCGGAAGCACGGACTAGATGCTGTGCGTCAACTCCTGAAAGGGAAATTGATTGTTGTCAACTATGAATATAGGTACTGTTGGGGCCATGTATGGACACCACTTTTCCGCTATAGCTGATAACAAGCAAACATTGTTTCAATAGACTCTGGCCTGCTTCCAAGCTCTGTAACCCTTTTAAACCTAATCTAGACTCTAGAACCAACCCTTTTCTTCGGTGTTTTTGGTATATTTGCTCTTGTTGTCAGCTACTGTGGAGAAATTGGTGGCTACTGATCCAAGAGTGGTGGATACTGATCAATTTCCTCCTGATCTAAGTTGAAACCATAAGCTTGGGCCACTTGTACGTCAATGTAAGACCTCAATGCCACTTCCAATATAAAACTAGAACCGCCGCCAACTCGTCACGTAGATCGTAGACCCACATACTCGATCTTGAATATGGCGCGGCTGAAAGAAGGAAAGCAACAGATTGGCCTGAGTAGAATTGCTCAACGCATATACATGCGCCGTGGTCTGTCACAGACGCACCATCTCAAGAGAGATGTATCCACAGGTGAGCCATGCGACCAATTTAGTGGGTAGCGCTGACGCGACATATTTCAGGTCTTGCAGTCGCTAATGAATTCTTCATCAAACCGACTGCCCTACTTGAAGATGGCTCTTTTGGAAGCTATTCGTACGACGTCTGTTGGTACGACTGCTGGGTCCGTTACCAGATGGAGTCCCAGCCACGAGAGCTATATTCTGTCCTCCAAGAAACTGAAGCGAAACAAGCCGATATCCCAATAATGGCATTCACCACCATCTGGCGCGAAGTGTGGGTACAGGCCTCATCGAGCAACTCAAACATTGACAGTATTGTCACTTGTCTTTTTGATAAGAAATTGGTGAAGATACATGATGATACTGAGGCTCTGAGGCATGCCACGAACCTTGTCTTTGCGATAATCGGGTGGCAAACAATGTTGTACAAGCCGGATACGGGGTCTTGCCCGCGAGCCCAGCTAGCCATTGCTGACGAGACTGATGGACACTGTGGATATGCCTACATGAACCTGCGGCAAGACCAAGGTGCCTCGGGGAAGACTTTGCATGAGTTTCTCATGGGATTTGGTATGCTGTTGCCAGGTTACAATTTCAGCACGTTGGCTTCAGATGATGACAAGAGGGCTCTCGTGGTAACAAAAAGTGTAACGCCGGACTCGTTGAACATGCATCTTCTTACTAGTATTGGTGGTATCCAGATCAAATGGACTGACAGCCTAGCATGCCACCTCGAGTTTGACGCCGATTCGAGTATGCTCTACTTCTTCCGATTTCCCACATTCTGCGCAATCAATCTGCTCGGCCAGGAGAAGTACCAGACCAAGTCAACAATTTATTCTTGTGCAGCCCCGCCAATGGCTGCATCGTTCTGGGCAACCCATGAGAATATCAACGACCTACTTCGAGAAACCTTACTTTCTTACCGCCTACTCTTTGGACAGAACAAAGCATCTCGACGGCTGTTCCGCTCGTTGGACCCGTTTGGAGACTTGCCTGAAGGATGCAAAGACCGCAATCTATCGGAACTGTGCGGCAGAAAACAAAGCAACTTCGGAACCCAGCTAACAGAGCGTGATTCGTACATCCTAAGTAAAGATTTTCCTATCTTGCGTATTCGACTGGCAGTCCTCGCACACCATTTCTCCAACAAACGTCCGAAGACATGGAAAGAATTGTGGAACGATAAAAGAGATTCAGCATCGTGGTTCACTTTCTGGGCTGTCTTGATCGTTGGCGGAATCGCCATCATTCTTGCTTTCGTGCAAGTCATTCTCCAAATTGTACAACTCGGTCTTCAGATAAAGCAATCCTAATTCCGCTCACACTTTTCGCTCAGCCCAGCTTTGGATCACGCCTTTTGCAGTCGCGGCATACTCCTTCAGAACCACTTCCTCGCCACAAAGAAAGGTGTTTGCCTGAACGAATACCCACTTCGGCTCCTGTTTCGCTAGAACAATCTCCCGCCATGCGAGGTGCTCTGCATGGACCCATGAAAGCTCTTCATAATACTCGCGGCATGATTGGACATCCGCAGTACAACGGCATAAATGCAATCGAAGTAGCATGCGACCAAGTGCAGGCTTCCCATGCGAGACAATCTTCGATCGATCAACACGTACAGTGAGCCTTTTGATTTGCGCGTTGTATTCTACGGTGACGCAGCCATTGCTGTCAGTCAAAAGGCATTTCAGGATGGCGAAGTGAGCCTGTGATCGTCAGCTATGGTTTGCAACGCAGTGATAGGGTTGTTTTACTCGACTGTGGGCCTGTCCCCACTTCTAGAACGGAAATGTCAGTACGTCTAGTCGAGCATATGCGTTGGAGGAGGTGATTATCTTACCCTATCCTCAACGTTGAAATTTGCCAGCCCACGAAGTCCATCTACCCCAAGCTGCAGGTATAGGTTATATGTCACTGCATACTTGTTAGCAGTACCCTTCATGTATTATATTCTCATACCTACAATCTGCGGCCGTAATTTCAGAGTTTTCGTCATAGCCCAACAACTTGAGTAATTCCACATCATCCATAAGATAAGCTCCCACGAGCTCCGCTCTACATTCATCCACAGTTGTAGCTAAGTCGCCAAATTGGCCCGTCCACGTCTGTCCCAGTTTGTACCAAGTTGTGATAGGCTTACCAGACAGGGGATTTACTGGCGGATTATGAATGTCGAAATTGAACTTGCCGTCCGACTCTTCGGTCATCATTCTTCCGGTGCCATGGCCGAGAAGTTCGTGAAGAACGACCCACCAGTAATAGGCAGGGTACTTTGCTCTTTGGAAGGAGTCGAGTTCGGCAGGATCGATGAAAGGGCTCCGATGTGCTTTGCTCCCTTCAGCACTCATACGATTTGCAATTATTACGTTCTTGAAACCGAACTCGTCACGGATATCATTGTACTGTGTAACTGCTTAACAGCTGGCTGGTTAATTGAACTTTTGCACATACATTTGGCAAGTTGATACCCGGGAATATGATACTTGAGCAATATGCGAGAGCTGTACATTAGTCGATAGTGCCAACTTTTTAGCTTCCAAACTTACAGTGAATGCTTGTAAGATCCGGCGGCTCAAAAAGAGCTTTTTCGAAGGGTCCTTTGCCATCGTTCTCATCGTTTCTAGCCCAAGGAAGCCTCTTGATGAAAATGTCAGAATTCTCGACAAGTTTCATCAGTTTTGATGTTTCCTCAAGATCCTTGATTGCTACTAGACCTTCGAACTCTGCGCGAATCCCGTATGGATCTCTATACGGTTCCACAAATCCGAAGATGTTCTCAACGCGAGGGCTCTTATCCGTAATCCATGTTCGTTGCGAATCACGATAAACCTCCAGATCGCCTGTTCTGAAACTTTCGATATATTGAGACAAGAAACGCTCCTGTTTCTCATTGGCTGCAAATTTCTTCGCTTCAGATAAAGAAGCGCAGATCCTTGCGAGCTCTTGGGAGTGATCACCTCCTTTGACTTTCATGGTAGCACCGAGGCTAGGTATTTCGAGTATAGATAGTTCACTATTGTGCTCGACAGATGCTCGTAAGACCTCGAATGTATGCGCATTAGGTCCTGATACTTTTTGGATCCGTGTATTCTCAGGAAATATTGAATGTTTCTCTAACAAGCGAGAGACCGCTGATATCTCGTCCCTAGTAATTATGGACTCTCCCGGGTAGTATGCGCTCTGAGATGTGTCGCTAGGGAATCCTAACCCGTATGGTGGCATGATTGTCATCGCATTAGAGATCTTCTCATAAAGATACTCAAGCTTGGGAGACTTCTTCGACAGCTTTGTCAGTGCGGAAGAATAAATTGATGGCAGGAACTTCTGATCGCCGGAGCCCTGCAAAAGATTTCAGATAGAACCTTGTTAAAATGGAGCGTAACCAACATAGTAATTCCCAATGTTCGAAAGGAATGTTGCTGCATAATCCAAAAACGCGTCACAGTCCTCTTGACTGATGCATTCTTCAGCGACAAGCGCATCCCAATTCCCCGAGCAACTCCAATAGAGCTCAATTATAAAATCGAAGATATCGATTGACTCCGGCGATACCTGGCGGAGGATGATCCTAGCTCCATGCCATGCCGCTCTTATTTAATAATTAATGAGTTAGCTTAGCCTTGCTTCTCTGTTCCCCTTGCAAGAACATACCGTGCCATATAATGGGCATAATGCTTTTCTTTCAAAGACAGGCTGTTGAAAGCCTTCGAGATACCTAAACTGTGTATAAGTGGTCGGGGTACAGACATTCCGGTCGTTGTGATGAGAACGAATTCAATGACTGACGATATGAGCTTTTGGATAATTGAGCGGATTCTAGAAGTGCAGCATGCGGGGTGGCGGGGTTAAGGATTCGTTGGTCGAACAATACGGGTATCTCAACCGACCAATTTGATTATCCTATCATGATAGTATTCATAGGTGATTCAACGAGCATAATGCAAGGATATCACGTCCCTTTCGTAGTATTGTACTTCATAGGCACGCACTGATGACTGGTTGGAAGGCGCCTGAGCGGCATCCGCCTTCCTGCACCTGGACGAACTAGGCTCACCAATGAGGGCCTCGTGTATACACAGTATGTACGGAGTACTGATAATCCATAGACTTAAAGAGGCTCGGATCAAAGACTTCTGATAATGCCCTTGACATGAATCTCACCTCCTATGTGAACGCCTTTTGCTTCCCTTGTAAAACCATGTCCTTCGTTGCGGGCATACTAATTAGCTTAACATTGGCCAGCGACAGGCTTAGCTTGAACGTTGCGCAAACTGCCTATAAAGCTGATCGTGTAACATCCCGATTCCCACAACCACAACCACATATGAAGGTGTAAGAAAAAAAAGAAAAGGAAATGAGATGAAGATCAGGGTACAGGTATAGCCCGTCTTATGCTGTCCGAGCAGCTTTTTGGCCATAGAGAGATCTAGTATGTGCCGGCAAAATCATACCTTTGTCATGTTCAGGTTGAACCGTGGGCTAGGGAACATTGGACATCAGATTAGTTGTGTACAGTACCATATCTCCAAACAAGACTTGCATGCATCTTGAGGCCTTTTTGGTTACCTCTGTAGTGAGCAGCTAATTGTATATATGACCAAATCAACATCCCAGCTTCAATCCCATCCTACCTCCCTACACACCTCACTGAACCTTGCCCCTCGCATCCACCTGCCAAATCTCCTCAATGATCCCCTTACGATGCGCATAATAGCAATCATGCAAGTTGATCGTCGGATCGATATGGCTCGGCACCATCTCGACCTTATCTTCAACGTCCAAATCCTCCTCCCCCTCATCCCACATCAAACTCCCATGCTCGTCCCCCAACACCCCATACCTATACCCTGACTTCTTACACTCCGCAAGCCCACTATCCGTCGTCAAACTCTTCAACCCGGCGTCGATAGTCACCGCCTTAGGCCCTTGCTTACTTATCACCGTTGAAAGCACCGTCAAACTATTCGAGTACTTCGTCCCGATGGCATTCCGGTAATCCGTATCCATGAAGAGAAACGACCCCGGCTGAACCTCCGTCACGCCAGGCACACTGACACAGAACTCCGCCGTCCCCGTTCCTCCGGTCGTCACAACCTCAATCGCATGGCCGTCCTGCCTAAACGCATCCGCGGTCTGCGTTAGCACGGCCATAGACTCGAGACACAGCGTTTTCCTCTCCTCCCGGTCGTGCAGGTGCTGCAGATGCCCTTCGTACCCCTGCACGCCGATCAACTTCAAATGCTTCAGCCCGGCGACATGTCTCGCGAGTTTGCGCGCTGGCTCCCCGGGCTTCACGCCCGTCCTGTGGAGCCCGACATCCAGGTCGATGAGCGTCATGATCGGTTCTTCGATCCCGCTGGCCGCCAACGCCTCGTCGATCTTGCTCGCGCCCGCCTCGCTGTCCACGACGATGCGAATGGAGCGGTATTTGTGGAAGAGCTCGACCAAGCGGCGAACCTTGGGGGCGCCGATGACTTCGCACGTGATGAGTAGGTCGGTAAAGCCCAGGTCGCAGATGACTTCGGCTTCGCTAAGTTTGGCGACGCAGCCACCTTTTGCGCCGGCGGTGTTGAGGCGCCGGGCGAGGAGCGCGGATTTGGTGGTCTTGAGGTGTGGGCGAATGGAGACTCCCGTCGGGAGGAGCTGCGACATGAGTTTTGATATGTTGGATTCCATTTGGTCGAGGTCGACGATCATGGATGGGGTGTCCAGGCTGGTGATCGGATCACCGACTTTGGGGTTGTAGGCCATGGTGTGGATGGTTTCTTTCTGGTCACTCTATGCTAAGGTGTATGGATGATTCTAAGCAATATGTTGGTTCAAAATAAAAACTTGAGGATGTTGATATAAGTCTCCTGTAGAATGGAGTGATGGTGGATGATATTGCTCCGTATTCCGGGCTGTAACCAATCCGGTAAGCCGGCGGGATACTGCCTCCTTCCTAAATCAGCGATTCCTGTGTAGATCTATCCCGCTCATCGTGACTCTTCATCGTTACATTTGCTTTCATTTTCCCCTCATACAACGTATTGACAAGACAGACATGTTGTTCCATTCGAAGGTGGCCTTGAATTCGTGAAGGAGGAGGTCGATCTTGGTTCCGTTACATGCCCCTCTTTTCCCACCTTTCATTCGGATACTACGTAGCATCTATGTTCATCAGACCTTTGTCCACTTAATTATTCGCGGTAAGTTTCTTGTTGTCTCATTGCCGTATACTTGTATGTTGTCTAGAATAGACTTCTATAATAGTAGTCGACAGATTCCTTCTATGATTGTGCCCAAGCTACATCTACTTCTGCTCAACATAACCAAAGATTGATCTACAAATGGTTGCGCCAGACCCGCCATGCTGTATGCAAATATGCATATGTCTATAAACTCCATTCTTCGCTCATAGCTGCCTTTCTTGATTCTATAGATGCTGTCGCTCGAGCCCAACAAGAGAGACGCTTCTTGCCATAGATAAGCACCTCTAACGCAGTCACCCGATGCAATGTCGCTGAAAGCACCGCACACCTACACCCAACCACAAAGTCAAATTAAGCTTCAGTCCTAATTCAACCCATCAACGCCTCCAACTAACTTCCTGATCTTGGTCATCAACTCCGGAATCCTGAACGGCTTACTGATAGCGTCATCCATCCCCACCATCCTCGCCTGCTCGACCTGTTCTCTCCTCGCGTTGGCGCTGACCGCAATGATGGGAACGTGTCCGACGATCTCGCCGCTCTCTTGGAGTTCTCTTATCCTCTTCGCGCACGTCAGTCCATCCATGACAGGCATTTCGACGTCCATGAGCACGACCGAGAGGTTGAGCGGGGAGTCGGTGGTGGGCGACTTCCAGAATGACGTTTTGGACAGCTCGGCCAGTGCTTCCGCGCCGTGGTTGGCGACCTGGATCGAGCACCCACGTTTCTTCAGTTGCGTGCTAAGGACTCGTTGGTTTATCAGATTATCTTCTACTATAAGGATGTGGTAGGCGGTTACGGGTGGCGAGAGAGGCGGAGGCGGTGGTGATGGTGTTGCTGTCTGTCTCGACGAAGAGGCTGTGACATTCTTCGTGTGATCTGCTTTGGTACGGGTGGGAAGACCACCTGCGCTTTTCGTTGCATTCCTTGAATTTCTTGCATCGTACCTGTGAGGAGCATTCGCACGGCGGGATTTGATATAGAATGTGAATGTGGATCCTTCATCTTGCGAGGAGTGGACGCCAATGCTGCCACCCTGCATTTCCGTGAGTTCACGAGAGATGAACAAACCGAGGCCGGAACCTCCATACTGATGACTGTGAGTTTCTTGAAATCTCGAAGACGGGTTTCGGGACTTACTTGTACGTGCGTTTTGGGTGTTGCCTGCGAGAACCGCATGAAAAGCTTGGCCTTGTGGTCAGGAGTAAGACCGCACCCCGTATCTCGCACCATGAAATGTAAATAGAATATATCACCACCCTCACATTCGTCCTGCTGTAGGAAATCCTCTCTCAACGCTTCTTGAGGGACATATTCAATTCCTGGCCGTTTGTCGGGGCCCTTTGAAGCACCCATGATGACCTCAACGTTCCGTAAAGATTGGTCCTGTGTGAACTTGATAGCGTTCGTAATGAGATTGATCAGAACCTGAAGGACACGACTTGGGTCTAGGATTGCCCAGTCAATTCCCATGTCGGCCACCGATGCTTCGGTCTGGACCTCGAGGCTGACACCGGCCTTATGAGCTTCGCCCTTGAACATTTTCAAGGTGTCCTGAAGTAGAACTGATGGCTGTATTGCTATTGGGCTTATGATCAGAAGTTTTGAATCCAGCTTCGAAAGCGTGAGGATGTCGTCGACGATACGCTTTTGGTGTGTGGCACATGTCTGGATGGTATCTATCGCTTCCAGGCTCGAATCGATCAGGTCTTTCAACTTGCACACGAGCGTTCCGTCCTCCCGAATAATATCTAGCATCTCACCCAGTGAGGACGAAACTGAATCGGCGCATTGTACCATCGCGCTGAGAGGGTTACGCATCTCATGGCTAGTCATGTCGATAAAATTCTCCTGCTGCCTCTTGGACTCTAGAGCTTCCTCGACCCTAATCTTTTGGATGGTTTCGGCCCACTTTAGATTCGAAATATCTGTCAGCGTACCGATAATGGACTTTGAATTTCCTTCTTCGTCCACTTCGGCCGTGGCAGTTGCCAATATCCAGGTGGGGCTCGAAAATCCATCAGGTCCAACCCATGATTTTTTCAGCCGGAAAGAGAAGGCATGCGGCCTCTTCTCGCGCAGTATGATCTCTACGTCCTTATATATGGTCTCTATATCTTCCGGAAGAATGACATCTGGCCACTGGATTTGATCATTTGGTACCTTCGGATGGCCAGTGATCTCGAACCACTTGTCGTTACAATACTGCATTTCCAAAGTGGGATTGAGATAATAGAATCCGATGGGCGCGAGTTCAGTAAAGCTTGCTAAGCGTCGCTCTGCCTCCACACGCAGTAGTGCCGCTCGTGTTGCTTCTTTCTGTGCAGAAACATCTGTATTGCAGCCTGAAATTCCGATTACGGTACCGTCTTCGGACTTGATGGGTACGCAAGCAGACAGAATCCAAAGATAGTCTCTTGTATCTTCTTCGCTCCCACTTTCCTTGTCAGGATTCCGCTTCCATCGCATTTCGAATTTGACTGGATTGCCAGCGACGAGGGTGTGCCACTGAGCCATGGTCTTCTCGATATCTGGAGGGTAGACTCGCTCGACGAATGTAAATTCTGGGGCATTAGGATCTGTCGGATAGCCACTTTGAAGGAAATACGCATCCTGTTACACGTTAGACCGGCTTGATTTCGAATGCCTTGAACGCACTTACGTTAGCATGGACCAATTTTCCATTCACATCAAACTCGAAGTACCCAAGTCCAACCCTATTCGCAACATCGTGGAAATTCTGCAACCTCTCTGCGACATCGTTTGCCTCTTGCGTGAGCACCGCGACCTCTGCGTTGAGCACCTCACGATCCTTCGTCGCCTGCTCGATCGCGCGTTTACGACCCCTTGCTTCCTCTTCATGGAGCGCAACAGAGCCCGCCGAAGCTCCGAGTAAATTGGAGTAAACCTGGATCCAATCTTGATACTCCTCGTCAAATGGTCGACGCGTATTCAATCCGACGCATAAATAGCCAGAAACAGTGTCGTCGCTGATCCGCAGAGGGATGACAATGAGGGCAATGCCAGGATCTCCAAAAGCTCTCTTCTCTACATCGTCAAAGATATCATTCGGCAAAATGCCATCTTCTTTCCGGAAGAGACTGGCAGATTCTCTCTTGGAACTGTATGACAGCGCACGCGCTAGGCCCTCATCTTGCTCTAGATCTAGTGTCTTCGGAATGGAGGGGTGGTCCTTTCGATATCCAATCGTCCATTCAAGATTGCAAGTTTTGGGCGTACTTCTAAAGGAGCTAACTGAGCTGGTGGTATCGAGTTCAAAGGTGGAATAGAGTATCGCAGTCGGGAAGTCATACTCATACGGCTTGACAGATTCGTGAATAGCCGTCCAGAAAGTCTCAGCATCTCTTGCGGTGCTCGTCAATTGTCCTACTCGCAACAATGCGTTCACACGCCGCTCGAGCAATCTCTGCTTGGTGACTTCCGTGACGATAGAATACAACCCATCAATCGGACCAACGAGGGGGACCAGACCCCACATGAAGAAAGCCTCCTCAACATAGCCGTACCGCTCAACCATAAAATGATATTCTTCTTCCGGCGCGTCGATGAATTCCGCGCCCCGCGTGCGCTCAACGGTAGCATTGACGGGGTCCGCTACTTCAGGCCATGCGTCTATTATGCTCCG
Source organism: Aaosphaeria arxii CBS 175.79 (assembly GCF_010015735.1). Classification (NCBI taxonomy): domain Eukaryota; kingdom Fungi; phylum Ascomycota; class Dothideomycetes; order Pleosporales; genus Aaosphaeria; species Aaosphaeria arxii. The sequence continues at coordinate 1,376,986 of NW_022983476.1, read as the reverse complement.
GCCTAAGATTTGGGGATGTCGTCTCCCGCTTACGCCAGCGTAAGCAAGGTTATAGATGATGATGTGCTCAGGCCCCAGAAACAAAGCGCCAGGCCGCGTCTCGAGCATGAGCGTCGTGACAAGGAAGCTCAACTCATAGCCCCACTGATCAATCGGACCCAACGAGGTCGCTGCCCAGTCGATGTTTCGGATGTAATCGATGTGCTCACGAAGAGCGGGCGACTGAATCTTGACCGAAAAGATCGTCTCCGTTGGGCATGTCAGGGAATTGGATTGCTGTGGCGTTGGAACGGAGCCGGGGTTTGGGGATGGATGCAACTTGTCGAGAGGGGGCTCCTTCTTTTCGGACGCAGTCACCACGAGCCATCGTTGGCAGGCCAGGAATTTGGACCAGCGCAGTCTTCCATGCAAGAACGTTGATTGTTCTCGTGTGGGAGCCCTGCTATCTGGGTGCCACCAGTCTCGGAAGGCGTTGTGAACATGGATTGATGAGGCGATGGGGGCAATGGCGACCAAGGCCGAATTGACGTGACATATCGAGGCGGGTCGTTCATGACAGTCGACGATGAAAGTAAGCCTGGGATCGCTATCGTAGAGCTGGCGAATGTCGACGGCCTCCATGTTTGGCCCGATAAAGGCCACAGGACCTTGAGGTATTGTTTATGTCAATGCATACACGTGCACAAGGATCCCGATTTTCTATCTCACAAGTCACCGAGCCATTGCGTCATGCTGTAGATTGTGGTCACGGTCACAGTCCAGTAGTCGCAATCGCAGATCTAGCGGGTCATAACGACACACGATGATTGAGAGAATGAGTTTGGCGATTGGCGTAAGAGAAGGAATAATAGGCTGTGAAATTGGTCTTGACTGTGGAAAAACACTATCCTTCCCGCATAGACGAAAGCGGCAACCATGGAAATCCTGTCTCAAAATTCGATTGTCCGTCCATGGGGTTCTGGATCTCCATCGGCAACTATGCCCGGGCAACTTTGCCGGCTGGGGCGTGCTAAGAAAATGCATAAGAACGGTCCATTTCTTCCTGCTTTCTTGGAGACGGGTAGACGGTGGCGGTATTTCAACACCTCAATCTTCCTGCTCTCCTCCTCCCATCTTTTTTTTTCAGTCTTTTTTGATGTGTGGTTGCGGGACTCGGAGGTACATGTTTTTGATGTTGAGACATGTCCGCATAAAACAAGACATTTGCCTCTCAAAAAACCGCACATAGCAATGGACATGATGCTCGTAAATTTCATGACATATATTGATTCTCGTCTATAAACAGGAAATAGGTAACAATAACTTTTTGCAACGTGCCCCTGAACGGCACCTACACGCGTCTATTTATTCATGGTTATCCAAACCTTGTCATGCTCAACGAACGCAAGCAGCCAGCAGCGCGACTTTATTTTAAAGAAAAGGCACCCTCTATAATGTGTGAACGCCATCAATGCTAATAGATCCATCTGCAAAGTATCCTGCGCAGTATGCCAGTCGTAACAAACACACAGTAATTACTTCTCTCGTAATTTTGCGATTATGCCTCGTCGTCGGTGTCGACGGGATGCGGGGTTCCCTTGGGGCTGTTGAGCCATTCGATGTGTCGCAGCCTACGCCTGACCTCGCGCTCCTTCTGCTGGGCTCGGGTCATCTTCTTCTTCTTCTTGGCCTTGAACTTCATGTCGTCCTTGTTGCCTTCGGCGTCAGACATGACGGGAGTGCCATTCGTGCTAGGCGCGGCCGAAGACACAACGGATGAGGCAACACTGGAGCCGGGACGGGAGTCCTCGAAGCGGTCCATGGAGACGGCGAGATGGCCCTTGTGTGTGACGCGGCCATCGGCGACGTGCCACTGCTCAGGGCACAACGCACCCACGAACTCTTCGTTATGGGAAATCATGATAACACCGCCCTTGTAGTCGCGAATAGCCACGGCAAGACCACCAAGAGAATCACGGTCCAAGAAATTGGTAGGCTCGTCAAGCACAAGCAAATGGGGATTGTTCCACATGGCACCAGCTAGTATTCAATTAGCACATCTGTTTAAACGGATTTGTATAGGAACAGAACTTACCAAGCACGACCTTGACCTTTTGGCCACCGGAGAGACCGGAGATCTCGTTATGGTTGGCAATCTCAGGATCCAAGCCCAAATCCTCGAAATGCTTGGAGATGACCTTGGGCTCCAGGACACGGTAACCCAAACCTTCACGCGAAGACTCGTGATCATCGAACTCCTGGATCATCTTCTGGAAGCCCTTCTCGAGAAGGGTCTCACGAGAGATCATAGTGTTGAACTTCGGCAGCATGTGTAGCCATTTGACTTCATACTGGAAACTCTTCTTGTACTTTTGACGACCAATGAGCGCCTCGATCTTACGGGGACCTTTGCCGTCTCCAAGGTCAATGGGAGTTTCGAGTTGAGCCTTGTCCTCTGCAGTCAAGACACGCGTCTGCTTCATCAATACCTCGCGATCATCACCGTTTGCGTATCGCCATTGGAGGTACTGATTTGGCGTCTTCTCCAAATGCATCTCAACGTGCTCCAACGCGTGCTGCTTGATGTATCCGATACGCAAGTTGGGGTGCTTCTCGACCTTGCCCTCCTGGGGGATCGATTCACCAGTGAGAATTTTGATGAGAGTGGATTTGCCGGCACCGTTTGCGCCAATGATGGCGACACGGGAGGAGAGTGACAAGTTGCAAGAAGCATCAGATAGGGATGGCTTCGACGATCCTGGGTATGTATACGTGCAGTTCGTCATACGAAGGATGGAACGGGTGTTGGACTTGACACCAGTGAGGATACCTGGGGGAGGGAATTTGAACGACACTTGGGAAGCTGACAGGGTGTAGTAGCTTGAAGCCTCTGGCTTAACCTTGACGAATGCCGCGAGGTTACCCTTGTAGCAAACGAGCTTCTTTTGTTCGTAATGGTAGATGTCGGTGCAGACCTCGTCGAGGAAACCGGAGTCGTGGGACACGATCAAACTGGTGATCTCGGTGTGGTTCTTGAGATACTCTTGAAGCCACTTGACGTTGGCAACATCCAAGTGATTGGTAGGTTCGTCCAAGAGCAAGACGTCTGCGCGCATAAGCATAGCTCGGGCAAGAGCAAGCTTCATCTTCCATCCTCCCGAAAGAGAACCGACTTTGTGGGATTGGCGGCCCTCGGGACCTGCAGTGAAACCAACTTCTTCCAAGACGGATGAAATACGATCTTGGCTCTCGTCCTTGAATCGCGGGTCGCGAGAGATGAATTCGAGAATCGTCAGATCGGCATCCTCACCCTGGTTGTGCTCGACAAAGCAGGTCTTGACTTCATCTTGGGGAGGGAATCCCTCGAGCTTTCCATCGGCAATACTCCTCATAAGGGTGGATTTGCCGGCACCGTTACGACCGCAAAGTCCGTAACGATGTCCCTTCAACAAACGGAGGTTGGTATGGGAAAGGAGCAACATGCCACCGTAACCCAAAGAAAAGGTGGCATTGACGATCTCGACCTCACCATCGTCCTCCTTGACTGGCTGTCCAAACTTGCGGTGATCCTCCTCGACATAGAAGTTGTGTACACCTTCGGTGACTGCCTGGGCACCTTCTGAAGCAGTCATCAAAGGAGCCAGATACGGCCCAACCAAGTTAGGGATGCGCTCCAATTGGCGCTGGTTTACAACTTCAGCGATCATCTCAGAAATGTACGTCTTCGTGACTGTCGCAATGTCATCTCCGGGGAAGAACTGCAAGCTACCAGCAGCGGCGATCTGCTTCTCCAACACCTGGAGCACATCGGGTCCATGGGTACGTTCAACGGCACCGACACCGCCGTCTTTGTCGGCCATGGCCTTGTCCATGACGGCCAACGCGCGAGCACCGATCTCACGGACTTCTGGGAGCGAAGCACGATCTTGAACGGCCTTGACACCGGGCTGCAACTTTGGCAAGAAAGCACGAGCCTCGATAGGATCGTGAACGAGTTTTGTCAAGTTCTCTACTACGACAACGGTCTGGCGGAGAACCTCCTGCGAAGTTGTGGGAGTGTTCAAAGAACGCTCAAGAAGAGGGGTGACCATAGCGAGAACGGGAGAGGTGACAATGGCGACGAAAGTGGTCTGAGACAGGGCATGGATAGCCTTCTGTTGACTCTGTGTGGAGGGATCCTCGATGGCCTTGACGAGCAAGGGTATCCGGGGTGCGATATCGTCGTTCTGGAGCAAGGTGGTGAGACTGTTCATAGTCTTGATGGCCTGCTTTGCAACCTGTTGAATAGTTAGTTGAATGCCTTAGAAGTTCGGGCAAGCCCGTGACCTACCTCGCTCTTGAGATCATGCATGCCTCCCTCGACAACGGGAATGAGACCCTCGAGCCTCTTGCCCATGGCATCTCGGAGAACGTCCTTCTCTTTCTCGACCTCCAAGCTCTCCATACCCATCTTAGCCTTATCTGCCATGCGTCCAATGAGCTCGAAAGCACCAACGGCACCCTGCCACTTGCCAGACTTCTTTCCCAGATACTTGACAATCACGGGCAAGAGTCCGAAAACCTTGGCCTCGGCACTCAAGTTGTCAAACAGCGCATCGAGCGCATACTGTGCGGACTCGCGCACCGGTGCGGCCTTATCGGCGAGCCCGTCGAGAGCAGCGACGACGAGTCCGTGGTCCTGTACCACGAACACGACCTCCGCGACTCTCTGTGCACGAGGGAACCTCTCGAAAAGTGCGCCGAGGGCGTTCATGGCGCCCTCTCTCCGCACGGCATCCTTCTTGTTTGTTGCTGCCTTTGTGATCTCTTCGAGGATACCGTAGCCCTTGAGGCCACGGAAGCCGACAGAGTTCTGGAGAACCTCGCTGAGTCCATAGGCGGCATCGACGGAGGACTTTGAGGTCTTGGCCGTGAAAATGCTGTTGAGGAGAGCGGCGACATCTTCGTGGGAGGGAGGAGGGGCGGAGCCGGCCTTATCGACAATGATCGCGGGGGCCATTGGAGGCGATTCTTGATGGGGCATTCCCAGTAGGTTTTTCAAAGGCCGGGAACTGTGAATTAACGGGTTATAACGAGCAGTGATTCACACTACACGCTCTGCCGGTCTCGGTCTGAAAGGCGGCGGAAGGGTTGTGTAAGATTTCGTTGAAAGGTGGCCCTTATCGATACGGTCTCGTTTTTTGAGGCTCTGGCGCGGGGTGTAGTTTTCGTGAGGAACAAAAAAAAACAAGGAACTCTATGGTGGGTATCAAATGTGCGAAAAGACACAAGTATGATTGAGTGGAGAGTCCCGTTGGGTAAAAACGATAAAGAAAGAAAAAAGAGAAGGAAACTGTGCGCGTTGGAGGAGCGCAAGTTTTTGGGTGGGAGAGTACAGGTTTTGAGAGGGTTGGGCGGCGTCCGTCGGTGAAGGGGAAATAATTTCTCTAAGATTTCTCTTACTTTTTAGTAACTGGGGCTAGCTACGAGTAGTATCCAAGGATTACTACGGTATTTGAAGGCACTAAACTACTCATAGACTAAAGTATACACTCCCAATAGTGGGCGACGGCCCGGGGTTTTGATTGTATTAATGTTGAGTTTCTGACTGTGTACGGTGTACCTACCTAGGTATTAGCCCTTTCCACTGTATGAGTACAATACATAATTCCCTTACCCGGGTTACATGGCCCGTGCTCGTACGACCCTTTCCCTATCTTTTTTTTTTCACCGCCCACGCCACGTTCTCCATGACGCTGATAGGGCTGAGTATGGAGACAATGAACAGAAACCCTTTATTCGCCACCTCCACTACCGCAAGCTTCATATGTAGTTTGCAATTCCCGTGGCACGATACAAGGCTGTTTTGGCAGTGACGTTTATTTTATAATTCTCTCATTCTCCGCAATCCTACGAGTATCTAGATATACAGGCAACTATCTCTTAGAAGTTATGTCTCTCACATGCTGATCCTCAAAACGAACGATAATGCACATACATATACATATTCAAACCGACGTGATTCTAGTTCCAGCCTCTAACTGTACAGCGTAAACACCTTAGAAACAGCAGCATCATTCAGATCGACGAATCCGCTTCTCTCCAAACACATCTTCCTCACATGTCACCAATGCCTCACCACTTTCCTTCCAACACGAGGTTGCGGCTCGAAAATCCAACCCAGAAGGTGAATTCGCCCGTCGTCGGCATCACCCAATTCTGCCTCTTCACATCCCAGTAGCTCAAGTCCTTCCTCGTAAGATCATACGTCACCACCTGGCTGCTCTTGTCTCCACCGTGCGGGAGATGCACCTTCTCGAACCCGCGGAGGACCCGCACAGGGAAATCCACGTGCTCGCCAGTCTCGGGGTCCTTGTAGTCCTTGGGGAAACCAACGTAGATTTGCACAACAGTGTCGCCGTCTACGTCGCCAATGTTCGATACCGTAGCAGTCACGCTGGCAACAGTCGTGTATAGATCTGGGTTTCCTCCCGGGCCGCCACCGGCATTGCTGAGAGGGCTCTGCGGTTGCGAAGTTTGTACCTCGGGTTTTCCAACTTCGTCGACAGAGGAGAGGTAGGGGTAGATGTATTTATCAAGCTTCCTGAAGCCGGACGGGTACAAGACGCTTGATGGATCGGGAATGTCGGTGGGATAGCTCGGTGGCTCGATTCCAGAAGGTCGAGGTTTCGGCAAAGGGGATTTCTGTGTCTTTGAGATGGCCAGAGACGACAGGTGGAACTTGGTGTATGAGAGACCATAGCCAAATTCGTAGCGAGGCGTAATGCCGTTCTTGTCAAAGTAACGGTAGTCGATGTAAAGTCCTTCGGAGAAGTTCTGTTGAGGGACAAGTCCGTCCTTGGGGTTGGGGTAGTATTTGACCTTGCTGCCTGGGCCGTAGTCATCTTCGTTCTTCGCGATTGTGTACGGCAGACGGCCAGAGGGGTTGACATCGCCGAAGAGAACATCGACAAGCGAATTGCCAGACTCTTGACCGGGTAGATTGGCAATAAGAACCGCCTTGACGTTCGGGTGTTCAATCCACTTTTCAAGTATCACGGGACCAACAGTGTGGATGACCACCACGACCTTCCCCTTGCCTCCACCACAGCCATCGGCGACTTGCTTGATGAGCTCATCACCGCCCTTCTGGAGGTTGAGATCATTGCGGTCACCGCGGACCTTTTCCCATTTCGTGTAACCCTCGCCGGCATCTGAGTTGGCGAAGACAATGCAGAGATCTTGGTCTTCAAGAATTTCCTTTTCCTTTGGCAATTTGTTCTCAACCCAGTCGGTCACATAGACGGCTTCCTCATTGAAAGCCTTGCGGATCGCAGAGACTGGTTCGATCAGGTAGGGGAAATCGACGGCTCCAGAGCCCCAACCGGAGGCAAGAGTGCCTACGTTGCAATCTCTATCCTTGCAGGCATTGATTCCATCGGGGTTGTTACGGGCGTCCTCGCCGAAGACACCAACACGATACTTTGCCTGGGGCTTGACCTTTGCGCCATCGCGACTGAGAGGAAGAGCATTGTCCTCGTTCTTGACCAAGACAGTGCCCTCGGCACCAATCTGCCGTACAATGTTCTTGTGGTCAGCTTGCACCTTCACGAATTTGTTGACAACACCAACCGCCTTGTCATCGGTGCCAGGGTGGAGGAGACCTATTTCGTCATAAGTCCACGAGGAGAAGTTTGGCCCGCCCTCGCCATCAGGAGGCTGTAGGGGCCATTCCTCTGTATTGTCTTGTCCAAGCTGATACCATGCAGCAACCACACGTGTTGCCATATCATTCAGCCTGTCGGTGGGAACGCTGCCATTCAAGACGGCTTTGGTCAATTCTGGGCCCCACAAGCTCTTGCCATCTGACCATTTCAGGCCATCTCCAGGCATAGTGACGTCGAGGCCAGCGAGGGCGCTTGCTACGCCGCTACGCTGGGCGAGCCAGTCAGACTGCACAAATCCTTGGAAACCAAGCTCATCTTTGAGGATACCGTTGAGCAACTTGCTGTTCTGGCATGCATAGCTGTTGTTGACTTGATTATACGAGCACATGACTGATGCCACTCCAGCCCGGACGGACTCGGCGAATGGCCATGCGTACACTTCGTGCATGGTCCGGTCATCGATGTTGCTAGAGATAGCATTAGGCAACGCCCACTCGCGGGCCTGTCTGAAATGCTCCTGTTCATTCGCGATGTAATGCTTCGCTGTCGCGATGACACCTGCATCTTGAATTCCCTTGATGGTCTCGGCGGCTGCGACGGCCTGCAGAACGGGATCGGAACCGAAACCTTCCCAGTTCCTACCACCAGCTGGCATACGTCCCAAGGGGCCCATTGCGGGACCAAGCAAGACGTGGATACCTTTGCCCTTGGCTTCTTCACCGTGTGCTTTACCACGCTGGTACATCAGCTTCTTATTCCACGTCGCTCCCACCGTGACACCTGCTGGGAAAGCGGTTATGTTGTCGCCGAATCGAATACCGAGAGGTCCATCTTGAAGACACAGCGCAGGGAACTTCAGACGAGGGACAGGGGCCGTGTTACCAACACACATTTGCGTTGACCATCCAGTGCCAGTAGTGACATTGACCTTCTCCGTGAGCGTCATTTGCTTCACCAATTCTGCCGCCTTCCTATAGCTTTCACTCCATAGCGCGTCCGCACCACCCTTCGGTGATGGGTACCACGGCGGGCTCTGTCCATCATGTGGCGCACTGTTCCATGCCCAGATACCGCCAACGGAAAGCAGGAGTACAGTCGTAGCTGTGAACAACAACAGCATCCAGCAGCAGTATCTTAGGAAAGCGGGCCTCCTCCTCGGGAACGGTGTTTTCTCCGAGAACTCGGAGACCTTGAACGATGGCTTTCGTGACCGAAGATCTCCAGTACTCCTCTTCTGCTTCAATGTACCAGCATCGTAGTTGTAAGGATCGAAGTCTTCGAGGTCTTCGTATGAGGAAGAGTCCGACGCGAAGGAGGGGCGCGTAGGAGTCTCGTCGTCAGCTGGAGCATCAAGCTTTGCGTATCTGCCCCGACGAACGTCGTGGGGAGTGAGGGGCGCCATGCGAGGCAATCCGGGGTTCAAAGTGGCTTTCTGCAAGGAACGAGCGAGGCGGCGAGGAATGGCTAAATGAAGGGAAATGCCCTGATTCTATCGATAACAGATTGACATGGGGAGCTGCTGCGTAAGCGCAAGCAGTGATTAAAGAGAGAAAATAGAGCAAACTTCTCCCGTCACACAATGTTGTTGAAGCAGGTAACCATCGGGTCGAATGAGGTTTAACTCTTGGGTATAGGTGTTCAGGGGCCAATCAGATCATGTGCCTGGAGAACCCCTGGAATCGCGGACCGAGCTCCCGTTGGGCTGCCGCTATCCGACCACTATTACATCACCGATGGAGAAATCCACCACACGAACAAATGCAGTTGCCATACTAATTGTGGAGAATATGGGGATCTTTATCACATTTTTATTCGTCAAATCTTTTAGGAAACAAGGAAAAGAATTGAACCAACACTCGACAAGTGGTATTTCCGGACAGTGTGGTCGCTCTCAGCATTCTTCAATTCTTCGTTGCACTCGTGAATTACTAGTTCATTATCGTTCATGCGCCAACCTGCTTCAGAAGACCAGCGAGGTTGATGCTCTTGGGGCGCTCAATGGGAAGACCCAAAGCCCTGTCCCAGATGAGCTGAGCGAGGGGTCCAAGACCACGGCTGACACCGAATGTGGCAGTGTAATAGAGCGTCTCGTGGAATCCGTAGTGGTGGAAGAGAACGCCAGAGGAGGAGTCAACGTTGGGGAAGGGGTTCTTAGTCTATAGATTCAGTTCGTCAGTATAACGCTCTTACTTCAATAGTTTACCAGCAAGATGGTGTCTCTTACCTTTCCGTGCTCGGTCAACACGCCTGGTGCGACCTCTGAGTTCTTCTTCACGAGTTGGTAGACAGGGTTGCTGGCGATGTCTGGACGGGCATCGGCAAAGTCCATCAAGGCCTCGAATCGAGGATCAGGCTTCCTGAGCACAGCGTGGCCGTATCCTGGGATGACACGTCCAGACTTGAGGACGCCCCAGAGGAAGTCGGTGACATCGGACTCTGTGAACTTGGTACCAACCGACTTCTGCATATCAAGAATGAAGCGAAGCACCTCCTGGGCAGCCAATCCGTGGAGAGGACCAGCAAGACCCTGAAGACCAGCGCTGTAACTCAAGAAGGGATCGCTCAAGGCGCTGCCGACCAAGTGAGTGGCATGGGCGGAGACATTACCTCCCTCGTGGTCACCGTGCAGAGCTAGGTAGAGACGGAGAAGGTCCTGGAAACCCTCGTTCTCCTTTCCAGACTTTCCAAGCATAGCAGCGAAGTTGTATGCCCAGTCCTGGTTCAAATCGACTTCGTTGGGGAGAGCACCTCCGCCACGGTAGGCGTTCTGGTAAATCTTGGCTGCAATAGTGGGCAACTTAGCCAGCAAGCTGATCGAGTCATCGAATGTCGGCTCCCAGTAGTCGGCCTTGTTCAATCCCTTCTCGTAAGCCTTTGCAAACTTGGACTCGTAGTTGAGGGCGGACACGGCGCATGCAAACTGCGTCATGGGGTGGAGGTCCTTGGGGAAGTCGTCGAGCATCTTTTCGACGAACTTAGGAATGCTAGCCTTCTCGGCCAACTCGCGAGACAGAGCTCGGGTCTGTCCGACAGTGGGAACCTCCCCAGTCAACAAAAGCCAGAACATGGCTTCTGGAAGCATCTCAGTGCCGGAAGTGCCCTTAGGGAGCTCTTTCTGGCAGTCCTTGATAGTCTTGCCATGGAAACGGATACCCTCGTTGGCATCGAGAACTGAGCCTTCCCAGACCATGGCCTTCAAGCCTCTGGTGCTGTGTCAGTGGATCCGATCTGTACTGATCAAAAAGCTCCATTGTCGTACCTCATTCCGCCCAGGGTGTTCTCCACCTTGACGACACCAATTTCTTTATCGGCATGCGCCTTGACCTTTTTCAAAAGCTCACGCTTTGCGGGGAGAACCTTCTTGAAGGTGTCCTTGAGACTCGGCTCGGAGGAGGAAGAGTAGCTGCATGCTTGAACTACATTGAAAATAATGGTGAGCTTCAATTTCTTCCTGTAGCGACGTCAGGGTAATCCAATGGCATACCTGAAGAAAGCGGGCGCACTGCGGAGGGCTATTCAAGATTTGATCAGTCGTTGCTCTCCAATTCTAATTGTCAACAATGCAATTGAGACATGAGTATCTACCTTGACAGCTCGTAGAGCCCGGCTAGCAGTTCGTGCGTTCAACGCCATTGCTTCCGATTGTGAGGGGTAGAGTATATAGTAGTGGCGGCGTACAGAGGAAAGGTTCATATGAGCACCAGCTCTCACAACAAGCACCAATTGGAAAGGTGATGGTGGTTGGATCTAGAAATATAGAAAGGAAACAAAAGGGAAGGAAAGAAGAAGAGCAGGGAGAATGGACGGAAAAGAAATCTAAGAAGCCGAAATAGCCAACAACGGCTCTCCTCGGCGACAAGCGTCCTCAAGGTATCAGCAGTTGGAACGTGGGACCCGTTGATGCGGCGGCACATCAAAGTGCTCGAGTACGCGGAGAGCTGGAGGTTACCCCTCGGTAAAGGGACGAAAGGGGTTAGTTTCCATGGCTATCCTCGGTCCGCGTGGACGTCAGAGGAGGAGAATGTTACCCTCCCACTACTCGACAGGAATCTACTATTACCACATTGGATTTATGGCATAGTGGCAGGCGTTCAGAAATTCATTCCACTTTAGATCAATATCTCCGCGTGCGAGAAGTCATTCCTAGATCACTGATTTTTTTTTCTCTGCTTCCTGTCTTCGGTCGTTCGGCTGTGAAACAAAAAACCAATTCCCACTGTAGCGTAGAACGGGTGGCAAAGCTCAAGATTGACTTCCCTCTGTTTCTACAACTCACTACTACTCGTTACTGTAGTCCTATACACATATTACTCGGTAACTGCTAACGCTTACCAACGCTCCCCGCTAGTACTGCTCTTGCATCCAGCAGCAGTATATCCTGGAGCAGTACCTACCACTTCAAACATCCTTCATCTCTCGCTCACACCACATAACGAAATGCTACGAACAGTCTCGCGCTCCGTCGTGCGCCAGAGTCGATCTCTGAGAATATCAGCTCAAGCACCAAAGCTCCTCCGACCGCTCTCTACCACTTCGTGTCGCATGTCGAGCTCAACACTCAAACCCGTAGATCCTCCCGTCTCCGCCGCTCTCCCCGGTGACTCGTTCCAACTCCTCCCAGAAGCCTCCAAGGCTGGACAGGCAGAAGATGCCCTCTTCGAGGAGCAGGTACAGCAAGTGAAGGATTGGTGGGCTTCGCCTCGGTACAAGGATATTAAAAGGCCATACTCTCCAGAGGATGTTGTTAGCAAGCGCGGAGCTCTTCAGCAAACATACCCGAGCTCATTGATGGCCCGGAAACTCTTCAATCTTCTCGAGGAGCGCGCATCCAAGGGCGAGCCAGTACATACCAGTGCGTCCCATCTCTTCCCAGTAGAAAATACATTAGCTAATACATATTATTTCCACATTAGTGGGTGCAATTGACCCCGTACAAATGACACAACAAGCTCCAAATCAGGAAGTTCTCTATATTTCTGGATGGGCATGCTCATCAGTTTTGACCACCACAAACGAAGTCTCCGCCGACTTTGGTGACTACCCCTACAACACGGTGCCAAACCAAGTGCAGCGTCTCTTCAAGGCACAACAATTGCACGATCGCAAGAACTGGGATAACCGAAGGAAGTTGAGTGCGGAGGAACGTGCGAAAACCCCATACTTGGATTACATGCGACCTATCATTGCTGATGGTGACACTGGGTGCGTTGAACAACGCTACTATGTATACGAATACTAACATCAAGACAGGCACGGTGGTCTTTCCGCTGTTATCAAATTGGCGAAGCTCTTCGCCGAGAATGGTGCGGCTGCAGTGCACTTCGAGGACCAACTGCACGGTGGCAAGAAGTGCGGACATCTTGCAGGAAAAGTCTTGGTACCAGTCGGCGATCACATCAACCGTCTCGTCGCTGCAAGATTTCAGTGGGACGTGATGGGCTGTGAAAATTTGGTTATTGCTCGCACTGACTCTGAGAGTGGCAAGCTCATAAGCAGTGCTGTTGACGTTCGGGATCATGAATTCATCAAGGGCGTTACGGAAGAGTCTGAGCCGCTCGCAGAGACACTGCAGAATATGGAGGCAGCAGGCGCCCCAGGCAAAGAGATTGACCAATACGAAGCCGCATGGGTCAAGAAGCACAAACTCGTCACTTTTGATGAAGCCGTGGTCCAACATCTCAAGAAAGAAGGCGCATCACAGTCGACCATCGAATCGTACCTCAAGGAATCTGCAGAGAACCCGAACTTCTCGCTGCTCAAGCGCCGCCAGACTGCTGCGAAATACACCAAGTCGCCTGTCTACTTCAACTGGGACATTCCAAGAACTCGCGAGGGGTTCTACCATTACAATGCCGGTATTGCAGCAGCCACGAAGCGTGCGAAAGAATTCGCTCCTTTCGCCGATCTGCTGTGGGTTGAGACTGCGGATCCCAACGTCGAGAAGGCAGCTAGCTTTGCTGGCGAAATCAGGAAGGTTCAACCTAACAAGAAATTCGTCTACAACTTGAGCCCAAGCTTCAACTGGATGGGACAGGGCTTTTCTGAAGAGTCTTTGAAGAACTTTGTCTGGGATCTGGCGAAACATGGGTATGTATCTGCATTGCCCACTCCCCTAGTGGTATGAGAATGTATACTAACAGAATTGCTTAGATTCGTACTCCAACTCATTTCGCTCGCCGGACTTCATTCAACAGCTACTATCACTTGCGAATTATCCCGCGCCTTCAAGGACCAAGGCATGCTCGCCTACGTGAACCTTGTGCAGGCTCGCGAGAAGGAAATCGGATGTGACGTGCTCACTCACCAGAAATGGAGTGGAGCAGGCTATATTGATGGTATCCTCGGATCGATACAGAGCGGTAGCTCCGGCAGCAAGAGTATGGGCGAGGGAAATACTGAAGCAGGTAAGTGATATGATTTCTTTATGTTGCCAGCATAGATCGCTAACTACTTTCGTTGCAGGCTTCTAGAATTCATACCTAAATAGACCCATAAAATGGAGTTGTTTGTATATACCTTTAGCTCTCTAGATACTTGTTGAAAGGAATCAGACACCTTAGTTTATTCAATGATGGCATCTACCTGCAATGTATGACATTTCAGAAATGATTTATTTACTTGTCCAAGCCTACTACAATACACTGGCGGACTTCAAGAATCATTTTGCGATGCTGTGGATACAGGTATTTTTGGTATGGAGACAGAACGGGGTAACTGGAGACCGACAAGGCTGGCACTAAGGAATGAATAGTAATCTGTTCTGCCCTTCAAGCGAATGCGACGAGTAGCCATGCATCCATTGGACGAATCAGAGGGGTTTTAGTCCGCATTACGGGCGAAAGTGGTTGAAGTCGGGGATACGGTGCTTGAAGACCGGCGCTATGGATCAGGAGATGACGTCCGTGCTACCAGATCAATCCTCCCATTGTACGAGGAACTCGTAGCCATCTCTTTCTGCAGAACATTCGACCGCTGGCCCCTCATCTTGACCAGCTAGGACATATCTACCATCATGAGCTATAAGAAGGCCCAGCCCATCTGCTGGAGCTACCATCCACCTCAGCATTATCCACTGCCACCTTGAACTACTGTCTCCTCCAACTGTTCCATTCAGCATCAACTGTATCAATATATCGTACCACTGTACCAGTAATTGATATTCTCTACTTTCTACTACAATACCAACAACTTCAATTGAAATTCCTACACTGGTATCGCCTTTTCGAACGAACAATCACAATGACTTCTCTCTTCCCTCACGCAGCCTACGCCGAAGATCAAGTCTCTTCGCATGCGATTCTCTACCTGCACGTCACACGTGCCGCAGCAATGATGGGTACAACAGCTTCCCACCGTCCCAAATAAGACAGCTCATTGACAGACCTCCAACAGGTTCATTCATATCCCTCATCACCGCGCCAACATCACTTCTAGCATCCCGGTATCGCCACAAAACACCATTCACCTTTACGACATTAGTCCCCCGCCTCTTCACACACTCCGCACGTGGCATCGTGCTCGGCTCGGTCGCAGGAGTGCTCATGACGTACGGACGAATGCGGGGCAAAGAAGAGATCGAATGGCAGGACAGGACGTGGAGACTACTGGAAAATAAAGGGGAGGTTGCGACGGATTGGTGGGTTTTTGATGGCGCAGCGGCTGGTGCGGTCGTGGGTGCTCTGGGTGTGAGGAGAGGGAGGATTCCGGTTGGACTGAGTACGGGTGTGCTTGGGGGTGCGGGAATAGGGTCGAGTGCTGGGGTCGCGTATATGATTTCGAGTTATGCGAGAGGGAGGAAGCCTGCGTAGAGTGGGTGAGATATAAAAGTCGATATCTGCGTTCAGTGGTTTGGCCAGAAGAAGAAGAGTCGCTATGGCTTCTGGTATATTGGATACAAAGAAGTACAACCCCCAGACCATGCATGTCTACTTATTATACAAGGTGTTTCATCCTACGCAAGTGATGAGGTCCGTAACGTCACGAAAATATACGCAAACAAACACTCCATCAAAATTATATCGGCGAGGTACTGCACTCATAGTCAAACCAGTCAATTCTACGAGTACATAGAAGCGCCGAAGCGGTGCTATTTGCAAGCTAGCAGTTGGAAACACTGTTAAGACTAACACCATTCAGGTAGGAGATCCTTGGGATCTAACATACACCATCCAATTGAACAAGCATCTATGATGCATCGGTAGCATCCCATAACGAGAAAAAAATATCCCGACGGGCCGCCTTGGTTCCACTTTCTCCACAGTACGTCACGATTCATTGTGTCGTACCGCGGCAAATGCCCTAGTAAATTATGAAAACAAACATGCACGCTCATGCCACGATTCTTCTCACAAACGCCTTGTTTCTTCGAATTGTACAATAGCAGTGAATCTACGACAAACATCCAATCATGTCAAATATCCAAACCATCCAGGTCCCCCATCTGGGCGGCATCACCGCCGCATATCAAACCGCCGCCCCAATCGACAACTCCAAACCCACTCTAGTCCTCATCAACTCCTTCACCACGACCTCCGACCTCTACCGCGACCAATTTTCCAACAAGGACCTCGCTTCCACCGCAAATCTGCTCGCCATCGAGCTCCTCGGCCATGGCCAGACCAGGACCGCCCACGCGGAGAACTGGACGTACTGGGACTCCGCAGTCATGAATTTGCAGGTTCTAGAAAAGTTGGGAGTGGAGAAGGCCTTCGCGCTGGGGACGAGTCAGGGGGGGTGGATTGCGGTTCGGATGGCGCTTCTGGCGCCTGAAAAGGTGGGTTTGGGCGATGGTTGACTCCGTTTTGAGGTGATTGAAAGGAAAACTGATATCGAGTACGTAGATCCTCGGCGTCATTCCTTTGGGTACCTCTATGGACTACGAATCCGGGATCAGTCGCGAACTTGGATGCTGGAACCCACTCGACTTGCTAGGGGCTACCATCTCCGCACTGTCTTCCAGCGAAGCAACACCCGAGTTCGTCGCGTCCGACGACTTCGGCGACTTGGTCGTCAATTCTGGGTTCGGGCCTGACTGCCCGAGCGAGGTTCGTGAGTTCTGGAAGAGTGAGCTGAAGAAGAACTATCAGGGTGATGACGGCAGGAAGAGGATGAGGATGGCGTCGATCAACTTGAGGGATCGGGATGGTTTATACTCTCGATTGAGTGATGTCAAGTGTCCTGTTCTATGGCTTCAGGTGAGTGTGTTAGTCCTTTGATATTGATGTCGAGCTAAATCTTTTAGGGCACTGCTGATTCTGTGTATTCGGTCGCAAATGCGGAGAAAGGAATTGCGCTCTTCACTAATTCACCCAGCGCTCAGTTGAGTTTGATTGAAGGTGGACATCACTTCCTGAATGCTTCTCGTCCTAAAGAGGTAGATGAGCACGTTCTCAAGTTCTTGAAAACATACGCAAACTAGGACAAACAACCGCAACAAAATCCGATTAAAGGCGTACGATCACTCATAGGACAGCAACTATTTCAGTCAATTATGCATCAATATCCTGATGAATAAAGCAACTAAATGATTAAATCGAAATTCAAACGCAGCTCTGTCTGGTATTTTGCAATGAGATTAGCGATATCAGCCGAAGCAATTGGCTACACGACGAGCAATCACTGCAGCGCACACCCAGTTTCCAAAATGTGGATCATGTCTCATGCAGTCTAACAATCACTTTTGTCAATACTATTGCTTCCATAGCTCTTTCAAGCAATCTCTTTCACCAAGTGCAAACAATGCTCTTTCACTGCACCACACAAAGTCCTCCCCCAGTCTTCCTATTTTAGATCCTTCTGTCCTTTCGTAATGCCTGCCTTGTTCTTATGATTCAACTCCACAACCTCATTCCTTCTCATGCACACATGAACAACGATTTTCAGCGATACACAAACACCAAAGATGTCGTGGTACGAAATCCGCAAGGACTCCAACGGAGCCAACCAACTCGTCCGACACAAAGGAAGCAAACCAAAGAAACGAACCAACGAACCAAAAACAACGTCAAATTCCACATCGAAGCGTATATCGAGACAGGGTAGAAAAGTCGTGCTCGTCAGTGAGGTCAAAGAGCGTGAGGTCCCTATCGTGGAGCTTCCGAGGATGCGTGAGGTCACTATCGTGGAACCTCCGAAAATGCGTGAAGGAATGGGCAAAGTGTTGCATCAGGGCGTTGACAGAGAAGCGGAGGAAAGGGTCCGGCAGATGCTGGGGCGTCTGCGGCTTCTGGGGCAGGATGGAATTCGTGGTGGTGAGTCTGGGTATGTCAAAGGTTCTGGGCTCGCTGCCATTGATACGATTCGAAAGCCCAGCGAGAAGCGTAACGGGACCAATATCGCGTCTGATGCATATCCGACTGTCAGCGAAAGAGCCGGGCGTTCTTTACGTACCCTTCCACCAGGGTGTACGAAAGGACTTCAAGGAGTGGAAAGGGGATTGTGTGGAGGGAAGAAAAGTGGGAAAATCGAGCATTGCAACGGCTACCGCGTTGAGACTCGGGTGCCGTTAGGTTATAGGAGTCCAAGTGTAGAGTCGGTGTCAGAGGAGAACGTGGATGATGGGATTTGATATCTTTCGTCTGAAGATTGGGGATAATAGTAAGAGAGAGGGAATCCAGGAGTCGGTATATATGGCAAGTATTGCATCACTGGATCACGCCCAAGTAGGACGCAAGCCAAATGGCGAAGTTAATTAGAGCTAAAGGAGTGGTAAGGGTCAATACTGAAGCAGAGAACGGAATGTAATAATAGTGTTTGCGGAGTCTAGCAGTATAATGCTGGCTATCGCGGTCCCGGCAATCGGGAATCAAATTAGAAAAGAGTGTGATTCATTCTTCCATAACCTTGGTCTGTTCATGTGTATACTTTAACATCTTACACGACTGGCATGCCTCCTGGCAGTTCTGTAAGCCAGCCATCCAAGTTCTCCTTGACCTTCTGTGCCTGGGCACATTTGTTTCCTGTTGCAATACTCTGGGTCTTCAGTTCGGGGCAATTTATGTTGCAATTGGAGTCCATGGCTTTCTGGAGCGCATCACCTTTCCAACCGAACACCTACAACAGCGATCAATGACTGAAAAAGAAGTAGAGGAGGTTTCGACTTACATAGTCCCCATGGTTCCCGTATCCGGTCCTGTACATACAACGTCAACTTTGTTTCTATACTTTCTGGGCTGATGGAACTCACTGGTCACCGAAGCTCCATACAAAGGGCTGGCTGCCGTCTGTAGGCCACAGTGATTTGTCATTAAACTTCGTGGTATCAAAGATGACCTCGTAAAATAGCTGCGGGAGTTTGACAGGATGCGATGCCGGGCAGGGCTAAAATAGGTAACGTCAGTCTCGCGGAAGTGTCATTATAGATGAGGTACCGAAATACTTACTCCACCACTTTCGAAAGTTCCGCTGCTGGGATAAGCCTACTCGGATTTTAACAACAAATTGTACACTACAGGAATGTTACAGAAGAATCATACCACATGAGCCATATGGTCCGGGGCTATAATCTCTAAGTCAGCATGGAATTTCCTAGGCGCGATACCAATTCTTACAATCTAGATTAACGCCATCCCAACACGTTGGGAAACGGACATTCACCATGATTCCAGCCGGGCAGGCTTTTTTTGGGAAGTCTAGTGTCTCTCCGGTGCGAGTGTTCATGTTTTGGAGGCATGTGTAGGTCAACTGGCGGAACTTTTTCGCCTCTGCCTCGGTCCTGTAGGAGGGGTTGCCTTTGTATTCTGTGTTAGAAGGTGGTAGTACCAACCAGCGGTGACCAACGCACCAACTATCATTCTGAAGCCTTTCTTGAATGCTGTGACTTTGGCTTTTCCTTGAAGGATAGGTGTGTAGTACACCGTCATACCACCCGAAGCAGATTCGAAGCCAACATTTTGTTTGATAGGCACTCGCTTGAATGTACCATTCTTAGCACGGTAGAAAAGTACTGCCGTCCAGTAATTGGACTTCATTTTATATAATCAGCCTGGAAATTCAAAAACTTTGTTGAACTCGTCAAGGAAGAGCGTTGGGAATAGAAGGTAGGAGGTAATCTGTGATACGAAGACAGCATCGAGCAGCTTCAACCTCGGATTCGCGACCACGATGGTAAAATACGTACAAAATCTTCAGCAAAGGTACATGTTGTGCAAGTCGCTTCATCTGAAGGTGATATAGTTGGGTCCATAGAGGCATTGAACGCATTGCCGCCGATGATCTGGTGTACGTGAGGGGACTGTTTTTCACCAGGATTGACGAGTGGATCGAGCCGTTCTATGACCAGTTGAGAACATGAGAACCGTAAGAGAGCATGAATACTAGGCGCAAGGAGCGCTAGGGATGCGTAGGGTGCCCACAACATTACGAAGATTATTGATAGAACACCAGGAGCCACTGAGTTCGGAACTGGCCTTGACTTGAAGACGGACTTGGCGGACTTCTTATGCAACCTCCCTCTTCTTGTGGGGAGGCGGATCTCATCTATATTTGCATTCGGAGTGTTACCTCAGTCCAGTCTCGTGGTCCAATATCGTGGGGTTGTTATGGTCATGGATTGTGATTGCCTGCTTAGTTTCATTTAGGGGAGACACAACCTTGGGAAATCTATAGCCAAGTGCATATGGCAATGTGCGGAAGATGAGACTGTGTTCATATTCCGCCAATACCTCAATTCGCCCAGCACACTATAATCTAGTCAATGGCAGACCTTGACGTCGATTGAAGCTTCAATATTGTCTGGATTAGGACTTGGCGGCATGGGATCAGCGCGTACGGTAGTTAACAATTCTGCCGGGAGCCGCTTCGAGAGGCGAACAATATAGTACCCCACACCCAGGAACATTCTATACAGATTAAGTATAATCCTAGGGAAAATGTACAATTGCCATATGTCCGAGCATTCGCCGGAAAGAGTTGGATGGATATCTGTTCAGCACCTATATGGTTGTAGGGGTTGCCCAAACACTTCGAACAGCGCCATGTTGGGACCGTTTTGCACTATTGACATTAAGAATGTGTTTTGCATTAAAACAAAGGCCCCGACTAAGTTGCAATAAAATCGCTCTCCTCGTCACTACCAAAATCACTGATATCGCTTATTTCGTCGCTGTCATCGTCGTATGCGGTTGCCCTTTTTCTTTTCGCTTTGCGTTCACCTGACGTCTTGGTCTTCGCTGTGCTCGGTCGAGCTTCTTTACGGCCACCGGTTCGCTGAACAAGGTGATCTATCACACAACCCTTTTCCCAGCCTTCGCTATTCTCGCCTGTAATCGCTCTACATCTCGGACATGTTTTCCCATGCTTTATTAGAAGATAATGCAGTGGATACTTTAGGTCATCCGGAATCATGACATCTAGATGCGCGTAGGTTGAATTCCTAGTTGGCCCGCTGAACGTCCCTTTGCTCCCGGTAGGCAAACCGGCTGGATCGCCTGGTGGAGGCACCCATCCGAGCCATTTACTCAGGCGAAATACATGGGTATCAACGGCAAAGCTGGGGCGCTGGAGACAGAATAGCAAGACACAGGATGCCGTCTTTGGGCCTATACCAGGATATTTGGTGAGGGCGTTGAACGCATCGTCATTCGAGAACTGATGGAGATGGTCAAGCGAAATCACATCTCTGTTTGCTTTACTTATTTCCGCTTCCTTATCCACGGAAGGTTGGTCTGGATTGTCCGCGGATTCAGAGGCCAAGGAGTCACGACGAGCTTGGTTCTCCTCCCAAACCATTTGCAATATTTTCTTGATATCCTTGCTCTTTACATCTGCAAGGCCACCACTCTTGATAGCTTCGAAGATCTCCTTTGTGTCCGCTAAGCGTACTTTGTTCCAATCAACGCTTCCTTTTCCAACACCATTCTTAAGGATTCCAAATCTGGATACTAGGCCAGCAAATGCGCGAGAAGAGTTGGTGTTGGAAGTAGCAGCCGAAAGCCGAGTTCGGATGAGTGCGTCTAGCACGGAAGGCACTTCCCCGCAGCCTGACACTGTAAGGGATGGTGTGGGAATGGTTTTGGGGGCAGTGACTTTCCCATGTATGCTGGAGAGTAAGCGGACGACTTCTTGACACTCGGCTTTAGTTGGATGGTGATAATTTGGGTATGGACTCTGCCCGGGTGTTAAGCCATAGGTGTTGTTTTTCGTCTTTGTTGATTTCGCTTTCGCTTTGGTGCCAGGGGTACCTTCCTCTGAAATAGCTTCTTTTTTCGGTGATGCTAGGCTTTTAGACTTTCGGACCTTGCTCGATCTCTTCGGTGCTGTATCTTCCTCTGCCTCTTGTTTCACAGAAATATCTTCCACATGTCCCAGATTGTGGGGAAGGTCCTCCCTTGGTTCTTCTTTCACGGCGTCGGTTCTCGAACGTTTGGCCTTTTTCTTTGGCGATGGAATCAGTTCCTCTTTACCATTGGAATGCTCCTTCTTCTCGACAATGGCTGCACCGCTTGTGCGTTTTCTACGGGATTCCGTTGTAGTTGAAGCGCCAATGTCACGGGCGGCGTCTCTGGCATTGGACTGCTGAGTGGCGAGCCTAGCAGCCGATCCACGGGTCACCCTTCCTGGCATTGCGAAAAGTGATGAATCTGAAATGTCCGGGAACACCCTCCAAGGGACGCGATGTATCGCCAGACTTAGCTTGTGCGGTCAAAGATTGGTAAATAAGCTTTGTTCCGAGAAATCAGGGGCTCGCTGTTGAATCTGAGACCCGTCTTTGCCACGAGCCAAATCTCAAATGTCGCATATACTCAGCTTGATATGACAATAAAGAGGAAAGTGCCAAAATATGTACTTGACGATAGGATATACAAGGTATGGTCACGTAGATACATACGACATGACGTACTTGATTGGAGCTTGGACCCTGCAGGGACAACCGAAACCCGCGATCGCGCGACTCGTGTAACACCAAACCCTATCGTGACCCCGCAACTCTCTCAACCTTCAATTCCCCTATCATTACGAAAGCATGGCCGGAAAAGCTCCACTGGTCGTTCCCGCCCTCAAGCGACATACTGCTACAGTCATTGTTGCCCATGGCTTGGGTGATAGTGGCGCAGGCTGGTAAACAGGCCTCGTTCCCCCCACGCTCTCTGTCCCATGCTCATCAAGTTGTAGGCTTTTCCTTGCAGAGAACTGGCGACGTCGAAGCAAATTCGAGGAAGTTTCTTTCATTTTCCCAAATGCGCCAAATATCCCGATAACACTGGTATGTGAGAAACTCGGAACCTGAGATCGGGATGCTGGAGCTCATCTCTCTTCCACAATGCTCACTTCTGACCAGAACATGGGCATGCGGATGCCGGGCTGGTATGACATCAAGTCGTTGTCAGACCTAGCTGCTCGGGAAGAAGACGAAGCCGGTATCAATCGATCCAAGGACTACTTCCACTCCCTCATCGATGCCGAGGTAGCGAAGGGCATTCCCGCGAACCGTGTCGTTATTGGAGGGTTCTCACAGGGAGGTGCTATGTCATTGTTATCTGGAGTCACATACAAAGACCAGCTTGGAGGTATCTTCGGCTTGAGCTGCTATCTTCTGCTGCAAAGCAAGATCAAGGGCATGATCCCCACGGAAGCACCGAATCAGAATACCCCAATTTTCATGGGCCACGGCGATTCCGATCAGGTCGTTGCGCATAAATATGGTCAGATGAGCGCGGATGCACTTAAGGCATTGGGATATAAGATCGACTTCCGGACATACGAGTATGGCAGCCCAGCTTCATGGAAATGCTCGGACTAACTCTACCAACCAGAAACCTCGTCCACTCTGCGGACCCTGAAGAGATTGATCACCTCGAAGCATACCTGAACCAACAGATTCCCCCACTTGGGGATGGGAAGGACGGGAGCTCCTGACTGTTTGCGGAGATCCGGAACCTCGCTCCCGGACAGGTCGACTTCACAACCGCGACAATACTCCTGATATCTATTGTATTCGCCTGGCTAGCGGTGTACAAAGGGCTGCGGTGGAGAATCCTCACAAAATACCCAGCTACCAAAGAGGAATGAACTAGCATTCAAGATCGCTACGACTAATGCAGCCCATTTTAGATATCTTCGTGAATTCACACCTGCCCTGTATCGCATCTACCCGAGAGCTTTCCATAATCGTTTGGTATCGAACAAGGAGCTTAAAAGGTTCCCTATTCATTATACAGTCCCTTTGCTCATGAGAGGTTGATCAAACAATGCAATTTCATCCAGGCTAAAGATTATCGATGGCATATATAGTATGCCGTTATTGTGCCCAATAGTTTTATTATCGCAGAGCATGTCTCTAGAAATTGCCTCTGGCAGCTATTATCCGAAAGATCACGGAGTATCAATAATACCAGTTTATTGGATCGTCGATTAGAGCGCCAAGAAGTATAAACCTTTCTGTTTCTCGCGCATCAACGCCTCCTAGCAATTGCCAGTCCACAGATCAAACAACATTACATTGGCAGATATCTAACTGAAGTCGGGCATGCATTTCCCGCAAACAGAAATGCAATTGAGCCAACAACATTGCGCGGCTTTCAGCTCAAACCCCCTAACTAAATAAAGAAGAAAACTAACCTTCTCACTAGCTAGGCTCACCAAATCCCCAAATTGTGCAATTATCTTCTCCGTTAGAATGAAGTTGAAACTAAGGTCTCTGAAACATCTCCACTCCCTCAGTATGATGCAATCATACGGCGCCTCAAAACTTCTCGATTGGTTCTGACGTCGCGAACACCCGAGACCATCGGCACCAAAGCCATGACTATAAGACTCGAGGCGTTCATTCAAGTACCCCTTTCCTCTCATTCTCCCATCTTTTAATGCATGATGTTTATTTCGCGGAATTCCAATGTCATACTGACGCATGTGCTACGTTCTGTCGTCAGAAATTCTTGTGACGTCAACTATCGTCACCATACAGCAAACATATTGACTGCACCCTATTCCTCGATCGCTGTCATCGAAAGAGCAGAAACATTTCCAATTCACACGAAAGCACGATATCAAGCGGCACAATCACAGGGTTATTTTCACAAACGAAGCTACAGTATGTCGAATAACAACCAGCAATTCCAACTTGGACAAGTGTTCAATGTCAAGGACAGGGTTGCTTTGGTGACGGGCGGCGGTTCGGGCATTGGATTGATGATCACTCAAGCACTAGCTGTCAATGGAGCCAAGGTCTACATCACCGGACGCACTCAGGAGAAACTGGATACTGTCGCAGAAAACTATAGTAAGGACATTCAAGGTCAAATTATACCGATTCAGGGAAACGTTGCAACCAAAGAGGGCGTCAAGTAAGTCTCTGGCCACTGTATTCCCCATAATGCTGTTTGGGTTCAGATACTTAAAATAATAGAAAACTTGTTCAAGAGATCGAATCTCGTGAGAAGTGCCTCTGCATCTTGGTTAACAATGCTGGAATTGCCACCTCCAAAGCCGACACTTCTGGAGAAAAGAGCGCAGAGGAAGCCAGAAAAGAGTTTTTTGATTCCACTTCCGTTGAAGAATGGACAGATACCTATGCTACCAATGTAGTCGGCCCGTACATGATGACAACTGCATTTTTGCCTCTTCTCCAAAAATCAACGGAAAACCACCCAGGATGGTCGGGTACGGTTATCAACATTACCTCGATTTCTGGTCTGGTCCGTATATCTCAGGGCCACTTCGCCTACAACTCTAGCAAGGGAGCCCAAGTTCATCTAAATAAGCTTCTATCTGCTGAGATTCAACAGGCTGGTCTGAAAGTCAGAGTAAACTCTATTGCTCCAGGCGTCTTCCCGAGCGAAATGACCACGCAGGAGAGTGACGAAACACAAAAGAGTCATATGCCAAAGGAGAAGAAAGAAGGGCTACCTAGTCAGCGACCCGGAAAGGACCAAGACATGGCCGCTGCCATTCTCTTCGCCGCAAGCTGTCAGTACCTGAATGGGTGAGTGCATCATGCAGTTCCGATGCGTCGCAACTTCGCTAATGACTGTAGGCAAACGATTGCTGTGGACGGCGGCTACCTTATCCAGGCAGGGACGTGAGCAAAAAGGACACAGTTCTTTAAAACCTCTTACATGGCGAAGACATAGGTGCACAATTGCTGTTTTTAGGGCTGAAACAGGTATACAGGGCGGTCCTTCACAGACTTCGCATTCACCAAATTGCGCGGTTGGCCAAGGGAAGAAGGCATAACGGCTGACCGTGCCCAGAGAATGCTTCAGGCACAGTTAGCAAGGAATCAGAATCAATGAGATGCATCAGATGAGGCCCATTTTACAACTTTGATCTATGTGATTGGTATCAGTGCAAGCTCGCTACGTAGGTCTAGAACCCCGTTCTCCACGTTTCATGATGTAGCGACGTGGATCTTCAACTGGGTGGCGCCCAGATGCATGCGCCACACTATCCTGGTACAAGTTGAAATTCCATCCCATCACATAATATAATTGACTGGGTTATTCGATTTTGGAATTCGTGATTTCCCTATTGAAATAGACAGTTTTTTTTGGGAAATAAAATAGAATTCACAGACTCCTCTAAGTTCTCTTGTGTAGACGATACAAGCACGGAGTTTGCGAAAACCATGGTCAAGAATTATGGCTTACTCGACCCCCAAAACATGAGACGTGCATCATCACGAAGGTGTCTTCATCGTTTCTTGACCTCTTCGTTTAGATGAGGGCGCCGCGCGAATTGAGCCGACTTCCGTTATGGTCATCAGCTTCCTTTCGCTTCGTGGCGAAGCTTACCTCAGGCACCCCCAGAAGCAGTCCGGACATCAACTTCCTGTCACAGAAACTCAACCTTACCGGTACCAATTATATCGCCCAACAGCCTAATTGGGTCAAGGACTACAGGAATTATACATACAAAACATCGCTTCCCATGGATGAAGCAAGTCGAACTGAGCTTGGCGTTGGGTCGAACGCTTCATGGTACTCGGGACCACAACAGTATCGAATGCATTCAAAGAGCACTCAGCCTCCGATCCTGGGCCCATGCATTGTCACGAAGCCTCAGACATATCTCCGTGCGGGGGATTTAAATTTTACTGCGCATTTCAAAAGGTTCGTGTGTGGCTAGATCGGGTTGGACCCATGGGCCTACGCCCCTCAAATGAATATATAAAAACGTTGAGACAGTTCCATCTAGTTGTCCTCTATTTTCAAGTCTCTCATTACACATAAAGCCAGCTGTTACTCCTGCTCTACTATATTCCATCGCTTTGAATCCAAGTCTTTCGCTTCAAGATATCATCACCATCGACAATAATTCATAATGCGTTTCACTCTCGCATCTATCGCCGCGCTTGCAGCTGTAGCATATGCCCAGTGCGGACCCAACTTCGACAACAAGATGTGCGAAGCTGGACAATGCTGTAAGAGTCTTTGAATTCATTGTTATGATCTACAATGCTAACTACTAACAAGGCTCTCAATACGGTTGGGTAAGTTGAAATGAACATCCTGATCCTCATGAATGGATGTCACAGTCTAAGAGGATTAAGAAAATTTATGACGTCCTATACTAATCGATAGAACAGTGCGGAACCACCCAAGAATATTGTGATGCCGCTACCTGCATGAAACAATTCTCTGGAGCTCAATCAACCTGCAACAATGGACAACAATCTGGCCAAAATCCTGTCCAGGCTCCTGGTCAAGCTCCTGGTCAAAACCCTGGTCAGACCATTGGCGAGGTTCCCAATATCGATGTTTGTGGTAATGCTCAGGGAGGGATCAGCTGCCCCGGTGTCGGTTTGAATGTACGTTGTGCACATGCTGTACAAGCTCCTCATACAGATACTAAAATAATCAGGGTTACTTCTACCGATGCTGCTCATCTGCCGGCCACTGTGGGCCGAAGAACGATCTTCAAGATGAAGCCATGTACTGTGGAACGGGCTGCCAGGCAGGATTCGGAAAGTGCAATAGTCAACCAAAGCCTACTCAGTCCCCTTCAAACGCCGGGACTGCACAGTCTGGAGAAACCTGCGGGCCCATCGTGAACAAGAGGTGTGCTTCTGGCCTTTGCTGCTCAGGATCCAATTTCTGTGGTACTGGGCCGGAATTCTGTGGTTCCGACAACTGGTGTCAGTCTAACTGGGGAAATTGCTCTTAGAGTTCCCCATTTCCTGGAGCGAAATCGTTAGAGACAAGAGTCCCTGTGGTTGGCTAGAAAATGTTGCAGTTTGTCTTGAGTAGCGTTTTTCCTTTCACAAATATTCTATTGAACGTAGACGTAGAGAACCATGTTACCCCAACGTGAATTTTATTCCTCACCACACATTCCCGGTATCCTTTTGTTGAGCAGCTCTGACTCCGCGCATGCTCATCCTCATTGACGACGCATATATCTACCTACTTTCCCTGGCCCCGCCAGAGGAGTTCAGGGATTGTGATCTAATCATTCTCAAAAATCATCGTATAGAACCATCCCCAATAATCAAACACGATGAATGAGAGCACCAAAGACTTCTACTTCCGTGGCGGCGGAAACATCATGGAAGCCCACCATATGACTCGCTATGTCTATCCTTGCCTCTTCGATTACCACAAGTCACAACTCCTCATGCCAGCCCCAAGAAACGCATCGCAACGATCTCGGCCGCAGGGTCGCGGGCAGTGGGATAATACATTCATTTCCATATCCCCAGTTCAGTCCAAACAGAATCGTCCTCCCACTTTAGAGAAATTCAAGGCTACGCTGAGTGCCCAGACGCGTCAACAAGACTGCAAGAGCAGGAACTCACTTGGGCGAGCTATGGCACGCATATCTTGCTATGAGGGCAATACGACTCTTGAGGCAGGGAAGATAAAGTTGAAGGATGGGCCGTACTACATTATTAGGAGGACGACAGCCATTCGACTGGCACATGGTGAGACTTTTAAGGCCGCACGCGAGACTCAAACATATCACATTCCCGTGAATAAATGGAAGGATTTAAAGCCGAATTCGAGTGTCAAGCACGACTGCTGGTGGCAAAGGTTACAGGTTAGTGGTGTATATGGTATAATATTAATAGATCCTGTATTGATGAGTTTTGTTTCGCAGGATTTGTTCACATCAAGTTTTGACAGAGCTTGGTGGAACACAATCGACCAATTTGAGAACGTTCTACATCTCCCAAGTCCGCAGACACAATGGTATGTACAGTCACAAGATTACATGTTATTAAATTAACAGCATTACAGGCTCCCTAGAAACGATATAATTGAGTGCGGGATTCGACCTGTGCCAAGTCCTAAAAAACTTCCACCTGATCAGAAGGACTGCCCATCGTGCTTAGATACCTTCTTTACCGAAGCTGGGCCAGCCTACCGATTCCCCTGCGATCACTTCCTTTGCCTCACATGCTCGGTATCTCTGATTGATGCAGCAGGTAATACTGCCTTTGAACTTGGATGAACATGTCCGAACGCACGGCTAACAATTTCAGATAAGAATAAGCTAGGCCCAGAAGATGTCAATAAGTATCCTGATGGTCCATTCATACGCTGTCCTACCTGTCGGTTCTTCATATCTGTGGGAAATCGCCGTATCGATTTCATTCGACCGGATGAAGTCAAGTTTTGGAGATGGCGAACCGTTATTGACGCGCTGGAGAACATGCTGACACGAGATCTGGTCGGCGAGATCAACTTCTCACAAGAATCTGGATATATCCCCCCGTTTAGTCTGCACAACCGTGAACAACCCGATATCGCATTGGGAGTCAGAGACGCTGCGCGAGCGCACATTCGCAGTGAGCACTTAACCGATTGGATGATGAGAGTACCTGTGTATGCTGCTTCACTGCAACCATGGGGCCACGATGCCGACAACCCGACGAGATTTCCCGAATCGAAAGTATTGCATGCCGCTCTCATTGAGGAGTTTAATTGTCTCGAACAAGCTCGAACACTGTTCACTATTAAGGAACTGATGGGCCATTTAACACGACTGGGAGACTGGGCCGTATATCCACGGTTACGAAACCTGACAGATAATCAACGGCAACACAACCCAATGTACCCACCGGGATTTGAAACATATCTAATATGGCTTTGCGAATGGATTTCTTATGGGGCTTTTATTCGGCCTACAGCTCGATCGGACCTATATCGTTTTCTGGAGAGGATGGACCGGGAGAAGGGGGTTTGGTGGAAAGGGCATCCATTTTTGAGAAAGGCTTGACTGAAAAAAATACAGCTGAACATGCAAGTCTTCCGTCGATGTAATATTACCCTCTACACGATATAATACTAGGGATAAGTTCATGATCTATGTTTCTACCGTTGGTAGTACAAGACATGAAGTGTTTTCAATTACTTCTCTACATTATCAGGGGACTGTACTCCTTGACCAGCGGGATTTGCCTCACCCTCCTTGCCCGTGGCCATCGAGTTGAGTGCCTGTGCAACCTCCCTCAATAATCCGATTTGACGTTCATTTTCGGCGATCGTAGCGTCAGCCCGTCGTATCAGTTCCGGGAATTCATCTTTTCGAGGAGAAGCCTGACTCGAACTGCCGAGTATCGTAGAGTAATCCCGTCGTTTTCGCTCCGGAGGGGGAACGTAAGGGGGAAGCTTGTTGTCTAAGGCAACTCTAATCTCCTCGTACAGCGCGTCACTCCTTGACAAGAATTCATCAATGTAGCCGGACTTTTTCTTGATAATGACCCATGCACTCCGCACCTGATCCTCCCTCTCGTAGACTCGTTTAATTAGGAAATCGATCTTGGCCTTCGCTATGTTGAGCTCTCGGCTCCTCTCGCGAAGCAACCGTTGATTGAGACTGTTTTTTCTTTCGTGCTCTTCGCATGCGGCGCACCGACTTGCCTCCTCGGATGGAAGAACGTCGGAGATGTGCGACTCCATGGTTGATGTTGGATGCTGAAGAGTCGGTGGTATTCAAAACGTCTTCAACTGTATTGAGAACTTTGAGAGTGTTCCGTTGAGAAGTCAGCTACGCTCGGGTTGATAGATGTCCATATGTATAGAGATGGGTAAAATGTACCGGATTTGCAAACATGTGAGTATTCAAGAACGACCCAGTAATGTTGGTGGGTAGTGTGCGGCTCTGGGGATGCATGGTGTTATGAGCTTTAATGCTAATTCCCTGCACGTGAATCACTGTGTCAAAGTACAAAAAGTGAATGTCAAATGCAACCGTGCGCAAAAAGAGGGTGAAAGAAATTACTCTGCAGTGATTGCACCAAAAGAGGTGTCATAGCTTAGACTTATGGTATAGCATACATCCTAATAGTGGTTCTCTTCTCACAACATAATTAAATGAACGGTTATGCAGCATGGAAAAAAAACATTCTTTATTTCATTGTGGTGTCGTATGCCCACAGGTCGGGATCGTGATGTCATGACCGTGATGTGGTGATACTTGGTATGCCCTTCAACAATACTAAAGAAAGTCGATTTCCCCTCTAGGTCGAGGTAAAGTAACGATATATCCTCGCCCACCTTTCATTTCAGTATGCCTTTCCCGGGCGGACACGACCAATGCCATAATGGCCATCGCCCAATACACTAAGTGATCACATTCACCATTTGGCTTTCAGATAATTATAGACAGTGGCAGTACCTGTAGCGGCTGCAGTCGATCCCCCGACGAATAGATTGACTGTAGCAGCGCCCGCACCGCCAGCGCCAGCACTTTGAAGAGTTGCAAATATGCTACCCGCGGCGACGTTCCCAATGCCTGATTGTACACCGGCGGCGATCGAAGCTATGTCTCGGTCAGTGGAGGGGACTGAAGAGGCTTTTCCTTCAGAACCACTTACCTGCACCAATGCCTCCGAGGCCAAATCCTGCGACGCTCAAGGCCAAGGGTGTTGCAGCCACGGCAGCAGCTGGAACGACAACGCAGCTGGCAATTCCAGTGGCTAAACCGGGATTCTCTTTCACCCACTGTAGAACATCCTCCGGGAGTGCTTGCCAATGGATGCCTTCCTTGATGGCTACAGTTGGGTGAGTGCTCGGTGTAATCTTCATGAGAATGGATTGATGAGCATCTTGAACGATGCTGAGCACCGCAGGCATAGGGGGCTTTCCGAACATGCCGCCGATTCGGTTGCTATTCCTCTCTGAATTGTCAATAGCGATATCAATGTAGAATGTAAATTTCCCGGAGGTTTTACTGATACCATGCGTCAGAGAGATGGCGGGGCTGTCGAGCGTGATGGTGGGTTACACCGCCAAGCGTTTGTTTATGCAGATGTACAGCACAAGGCACCGACAGTCCAAGCAAACGACATTTAGATTTAGCGGGTCAGTCTTGCAGGCGAAAAGATGCGAGCTAGTGGAGAACTTTAGATTGGGATATTCTTCATGATATACATTTACACAGAATACTGTGCAGACTAATTGCCGCTGACAGCCTTCCTTTTACGACGGCGCACTTAACTACGCTTCTCAATTGCTCCGCGACTCCGCTTATCGATTCGGTTGTATTTGTTATATCGTCGACTTGACTAGATCTGAGACCGATTGTTCGATTGCCTTGTCATCCAATCCTGATGTACGGTTTAGCCTTCTGAATCCGAGTGACTCAAACGTTGGGAAACAGTATCTATTTACCTTTCAATGGGACCGACTTCTCCTTGCCGAAATCTACAGCATCAGACGTTAGCCAATTGTACCTCAATCGCGGTTTCTCCAGCAACCGTCGCATGCAACACCCAATCCGCTATATATGCCTCACAGATCATCCAAAACTTACCAAATCTCGCATAAACCTTGGGTTCAATGCCGCTTGCCTCTCGGATGAGAATTGGGGTGTGCGGGTTGTGCTTCTTCATCGTCGGATAACTCTTGGTAAGGAAGTTCCTGAGGTGCTACGTTAGTACCGCTTGCCATTCGACTCCGTATCTATATTCATATTTATGTCCACATGATCCAGTGAGAGCCACAAGCTCTTAAGTCCCTTGATGTCCATCTCCTAGGTTGTGCGTATCGTAATGGGCGTACCTGGTCGCAGCGCTCTGCTCGCTGGTCTGGCAGAACAGGAACCTCAACTCCTTCAAACCCTGGGAGAAAGCGTATTTCGTTGCCATTTTTGTAACCGTCGTATATCTCGCGCTTCGGGCGTCCGTCAATCGATCGTTTACGTTCCGTGGAAGTGACGTTGTCTTTTTGGAAGTTCGTTCAAGCTTCAAAGCTTCGTACCCGCACGTTGCAACCCATTTCGGCACTAGACCGGAATGGCGACTAGCGAAATGGACGTATCGGAGAACGCCCCAACGTAAGCCCGGGGCATTCTTTCCTGAACACCAAGAAAGAGTGAGCGAGCTACTCGTATCTTCGGACCCGACGACGACGAACGTCGATTGACTGTTTTCTTATATCCTTTGCGTCTTTTTTGACTGCAACACCGCGACCCCAACCTTCCCACCACGCTCCACTCACCCTCTCGGTCCTCCTCCTCCCTCTCCAGGGTCGTGCAGATTCGCATTAAACAAAAAAAAACCAAGGATTACCGCAAACATGTCGCATCGACCCGCATCCCGCCTCTTCAATGCCTTCAAGCCAATGTTCCGCCAGCCGCTCCTCCGGCGACGAGTGCAAACGGCCGCCGCCCCCGAGGAGGCATCAGGCTTCGCAAAGTTCTGGAACAGCCCTGTCGGTCCCAAGACCGTCCACTTCTGGTATGTTTGGAATTCCCTCGTCATAATGCATCAATCCGATATCGCAGAAGAGTAGTCACACGCGAGCATGCAGCGCGCAAGATTGAATGGGAAATAAATAAACCCCTGCAATCAATTGATGTTATCGAGAAGAGGAAACAAAATACTGACGCTTGTTTGATTTCACAGGGCTCCGATCATGAAATGGGGACTCGTCCTCACCGGTGTCTCCGATTTCACGCGCCCCGCCGACCAGCTCTCCCTCACACAGAACTTGGCCCTCACCTCCACCGGCGCTATTTGGACCCGATGGTGCTTCATCATCAGGCCCAAGAACATGTTCCTTGCCGCTGTCAACTTCTTCCTCTTCATCGTCGGTTCCACCCAGGTTGCGCGTATCCTCATGTACCAGCAGAGCTTGAAGAATGCTGGCGAGGAGATCAAGGCTGAGGGAAAGGAGCTTGAGGGTGATCTTAAGGCGGCGGAGAAGAAGGCAGAGCAGGTTGTCAAGTCGTAGAAGCTGGCCGCACTTGGGTGTAAAGGTTACATGTGTTGAAGATAGTGGGTCAGGGAAAAACACATATTCATTGAGCTACATGCATCAATCATGACAGAAGTTGGCGTCGCTGTTCACTGGCTGCGTTAGGGTAGTCATTTGGGTTTGATTGCGGATATATTTGTACAATTCAGACCGTTTTCTATGACGCGATGCCTCCTTCAATCCTTTCCAAAGGGTTGCAAGCCTTAATGCCTATCGAACGGGTGAACATGTGCACGATTCATACTGATGCACATTAGAAGGCTTATTTACGATCAAAAGATCTATCATTAATTTCATCAGCCTCTAATAGGCGGGTATCTGCTATTAAGATCATTAACGCCGCCTCGTTAAGTAAACCGTTACAATCTTAGGGGTATATGTACGCTTCTTCATCGAAATCGCGCAAACAAAAGAAATTAGACTCTGATAACTATCCGAATCCCCAAACCTCTAGCCTCACGGATGCAGCATGCAAGACATGTTCTTTCGGTACGACCAATTATGGCATGCAGTCCTTGTTGGGCACACCATGCTCGTGCCAAAAGTTCAAGGTCTTTCGATGAGCGAGCATCGAGCACAAGGATGCTGTTTCCGTCATCATCCTTAACGTCCACATGGTTTTCGCTACTTGGGGTATTGAGGTTTGATGGAAAAGGAGAAGTGTACTTGTTGATCTTGAAAGGTAACGTAAATGCCGGCTCAATAACATCAGCAACTGGGACAACCTGGTAGGCGTATGAAATATGCAGTGGGTGGGCTGACATGGGTGTAGTTCGAGGGGGTGCTGGCGTGCCCTGTTGTGGTTCTTGGTCATCGGGGATGGGAGAGTAAGCCCGAGTTGGCGTGAGACTCGGAGAATCTGGAGGGTGAGATAGCAGTGGCTCAAATCCATGGCTATTGCGACGGCTAGCAGGAACCCTGGGGAGGCGGTTACTGCCGCCAGACGTATTGTGTATACTACGCTTAGAAGAGGATCGAGAAAGCGTTAGTGAGCGCTTAAGAATCTGCGGCATACTGGGTAAAGTCGACATGGATGGCGAAGTACAAGGGAAGGAAGTGACAAATTGGACATCGTGAGTTAAAGTAAGCGTGTATGTCGACTTTCTTGCTGGGCTTGCAAATTCGAGAGAAGCAATGTTCGTATCACTCTCCGGAGGAGGTGCGGATGCTGTGTCGTTATCCAGTGGTTCGGTCGCAATCGATGTCAACATCCACTTGACGAATTGTACGGAGGGAACAGGAGGG
Organism: Aaosphaeria arxii CBS 175.79; assembly: GCF_010015735.1. Lineage (NCBI taxonomy): Eukaryota > Fungi > Ascomycota > Dothideomycetes > Pleosporales > Aaosphaeria > Aaosphaeria arxii. The sequence continues at coordinate 1,341,978 of NW_022983476.1, read as the reverse complement.
ACGCTAGAGTGTTGCGGCAGTGCGAGATCGCCAGGTTTGACCTTGCCTTCCACATGGGCAGGTATCAGCGCCGACTCCTCAGCTAACATGTCCCCTTCAGCTCGAATTCGAGGCGGTTGTTCCAAGTGAACTTGGTCACTAGTGACAGCATACCAGCCATCGGCGAGATCGGCCGGCAGTACTGGAACAAAGATCCATCCCATACAGTCCTTAGCATTCTCTAAACTTCCGAGAACACGTGCAACAACGCTGCTCTTGCTCCACCAGCTCTTGTCTGCATACACAAACCCCCCGTACAGATTGGCACTGTCTCCAAGTGCAGCTATCGCAAGCTTGTCATTCTCTAGTAGCGTAGACATGAGAAAGTGGGCGATGGGTTCACCTGGGAGTACCAATCCTGTAAGGAAGGACCGACTCAACCAACCACCAACATTCGTAGTGTTCATAGCGCTGGTCGTGGGATGGGCGAGTAAGTTACTCGACAAAGGTACCGTCAGGGAGCGAGCAGTGATGTTACGATCCAACTGAGGCCTAGTCAAATGACCAAAATAACTATCTTGCATGCCATGTCCAGATCTTGGTGTGGCGAGTGGTGTACCGTAAATACTTATTGAAGATGGAGTGGTTGGCTCAAAAACCTTCCCTTGCGTTGAAGCCTGGGGTTGCTCAGTTTCTGTATCGTTATGAATACCTAGCTTATCGCTCAATTCTTTCACGATCAAGTCGACCCCGGGCCATTGGACGGTCTCCGCAAAATGGATCAATCCGGACAGTTGGCGTTCTTGGTGTCGTGGCAGGAAGACGATATCTGCTTTTGGGGCGTCTTGAGGCCCATCTTTGCTGAGCATGGATAGTAAAGTCCTTGCCTTTGGTATCTTCACATCCACGTCCCTCATGACTGTTATATTGTCCAGAAATCGTCGAGCTAGCACAAGATCCCAGTCGGTTTTCCGTGTCTTCAGTTCCAAGAAGCCTTCATAATCCTCTTTGTGGACGTGCATTTTTGCGATAACCTCCTCGGCCTCCATGCTAGTGATTGCATCAAGGCGCAGAAGCAGCTCGCAGGCCAAAGTAAGCTGAAGAAGCAAAATCTCGCGTTCAGTCCATAGTGTCTCTGGATGCATCTCTTCGATTGCTTCGTCATCACTCCACAAGATCTGGCCGAGTCTGATCCGCCATTCCACCAGGCTAAAGTCATACCAGGCTCCACTCTGGCGTAATACTTTAAGCAGGGTATTGATTTGAACCTTCATACCCGTCGGGTCATCGGCCGAGGAATCATAGGAAGGTGGCATTAGAAACTTTCCGAAAAGATTCGCATATAAATCGCCGGAAGACTGGTTGTTCAAAATTGTGATACGCTCCGGGCTGTCCTGGAATGCCTCAACAAGATCACCAAACTCTGCCAGTCGGTCATAGACATGGCCCATGTCGACCTTGCGAATACCCAATTTCTCCGGGGTAGTTTGCATCTGCTCTTTGTTTCTAATTGATTCTAGGAAACCATTGCTTGATTGGGATTGTTGCAGGTCTGTAACGAGATTGTCCGAGGTTGGCAATTCCATAAAATGGACGAATCCAATGCTGCCAGGTTCGAGTCCTTGAGCACTAGGCATACTCGGAATCTCAGCAACGCCAACATCGTAGCCGTCATATCTGTTTTCGCGATCCTGTGACTGCAGTAAATATGGTAGATGCTTACGCAGCGTGCATGCAGAGTAGGCAGGTTGTGCGAATTGAAAGCAGTCAGACACATCTCGAGTGGTGAGTTCAAAGTCCCAAGGGAATGAGACTGCGGGTATAGGGCCCGAATCCGCGTTGTATATAGCAAAATGCGGTGCACCTGAGAAAAGGGAATGGATATGGTCCTCGGTCAATAGCTCGCCCTTCGTCTCTTGTTTATCCTGTAGCTCTTCTTCCTCTTGTTGCTCCGACTGGGTGGTTACACTTGAGATTTGCTCGTGCTGGGGTTTATCAACCGACCCCGCCTTTGCCACCTCGACGGAGCTGGTTGACTTGGCCGGCTGGGTGGATTCGGCGATTATAGAGTCTCGCGGGACTTCTGGGTCGGTAGGTTTACTCTTGTTCGTAGACACGGGTATCTTTGAGCGGAAAGCGGCCATTAGCACATGTATTGTGAGGAAAGGTGAGAAGAAGAATAACAGGAGAAGGGAGAAGAGAATATGGGCACTGAGAGCCGAAAGGATTACATACCACGACAGCCCCTTCCTCCGACTTCTTGTGCATCCTAGACCTGAAGAAATCCAGAATCCGCTGGCGCCTCGACCCGCTCCTTCTCATGGTTGGCTTATCTGCGGACGCCTCCTCTTCCTCCGTGCGAGGGTTGAGGCGCTTCCTTAATGGCATGGCTTCAACGGGCTGTTGCAGCTTAGGGGGACACACCAGTGCATGCTGGCGACATGAAGGGAGTTATACGACAGACTCTCATGGAGAAAGGGCTGGCTACCTGGGTAGATAGCCTGTGGTCGGCCTGGGTCGCCTGGGTCGCCTCTGGGCAGTGTAGACAATCTCGCTATGTTTCATCTGGCAGGTTCAAACAGGGCAGAACAGGGCAGAGATCCCAGTCGCTCCCACGGGTTGGTAGGAGGCACCTGTTCCCTGTCACGCATCGCGCATCTTGCATCTCGCCTATTGTTCAGCTGTCTGCCCACCGCCTATCAGCCGCCTATCAAGACGATCAACCGCAGACAAAGCCGGGGGAATGACGCCACACAGTACAAACACATGTTAGCCTGTTGACAGCCTAGCCATGCACGAGGACGGGGACACGCCAGCAACTGGACAACTTGTCTCTAGGCCTCTCCTCTCAACAAACGCTTCGAGAATAGGGAGGTACGGAAAGAAGGAGACACAGGGGATGAACGGGACAACAAGGAGACAAAGCAATGGGACAACCTAGCAGTAGTACCGCTGTAATAATGATATGATGGGAATAGCTTTAAACGAGATGAGGACTGATGTCAGGATTCAGGGTGGATTGAACAACAATGCCCTCGCCAAGCCTCTAGAATCATGGAATCATGGAACCAGCCTGGAATCACGGACATCTTACATCTCCCTAATTCTCTCCACAAAACCTGACTCAACTGCCATCGCTAGCACTCGTATTTATACTCATAATTAATCCGGCCGGATTGCACGATTTCTCTCTTGTACAGTGTATTTACAAGCCTGTTGGGGTTGCTCGTCGTAACGGTACGAATCGATCATCGTGTGCCTGGACGCCAATATTCGTTCCGTTCAGCGCGTTCAATTTGCACGCCATTCATTGCAGTAGAAGGAGTCATGGCAAATACTGAACACAATGCTGTCACCAATAATATCGACTTCCGTAATTAATGGCCGCACCAACGTTGTGCACCCGGAAACTTCTGGCTGAACAATGCACCAGAACTGCATAGAAATTCAGATCGAGAAAAGCGTACGGGGTTCGACTCTTCGTCCCCATGATAAGACCTTTGAGTTGCACGACTTACGGAGGTTCCTACCTGTTATATGCGATTTAGTGACTCCATGCACTAAGAAGATCAATCATTATCTTGTCCAGTGACACGAATTTGGAGCATGACACCCCCAGCTCAAATTAACATTGTTTCTTTTCCACTCATTGTGCATCCCTCGGATATTGTACAAGTCTTTTGACCATTTCATGTAATGTCGTACTAAATACCCCTTTTCTTCCTTTCACATTTGCTCTAAGCATCCACAGCCGTAGAGTCTCTCCCATTTGTAAAGACTAAAGTCACCAGTCCACTACCTACAGTATGCCGTCACTTTCTACATCTCGGAAGACCCCCGGGTCGTCGTCGCAGCCAGCTCAAAATTTGCCAAAGACCTCTAAAAAGAATTTGTTTACCTATTGGTACATGAAATCTTTGTCCCCGAAAACGCCTACGGTCAACAGTAAAAGTAGTAGTAGCAGCCGGGGACTTGAAGACGTTGCGTTGCAAGCCGAAATCAATGAATCGTTGATCAACGCCTTGAGACTGCAATTAGAAACTACCACGCGACACCTCGAGGAGCGTGGCAAGCAGTTGCAAGAAATTAAAGGAAAGTTAATGCCATATTGTGAGCAGCATGCACAGCAACTACAACGCATTAAGTATCTCCAAGAGGAAATTCACGATCTTAATGAACGAATACATCTAAAGGACAGACAGTGTCGAGTTCACACCGGCGCTATGAGCCGGATTACTCTTTTAGATAATGAGATCCAACAACAGGCAGAATTGGTTGCTGATCTCGAAGAATCTGATCTTAAGAACAAAAGTGTTATCGATGAATTAAATTCCACCATTTCTGATCTTTCTCGATTCTTAGAGGACCTGAGAGAGCGGCATGAAGAACTTCAAAGTAAACTCTTTCAGAAGACCACTGAACTTAAGCAGTCAGATGCCAAGTTCAAAGCACTATACGCGAAGATGGCAGCGCAAGACGAGAGCCTTCTGGATAGAGACATCGAGATCCAAGATTTACGCGAACAGCTCAAGACGACACGGCTTGAGAAAGGGGGCGATGCCAACCTTATACAGAAGATGTCCGATCTCCAAGTTGAAGTTACAACACTCAAATGCACGATTGCGCAGACCGACGCTGCCCATGATATTCTTGAAGGGAACGCTTCCAAGACCATCGAGAAGCTTGATGCAAAACTCGCAGCCCATGACAAATTCGCCAAAGACCACTATGGTGCCAAGATTGCGTTGCTGGAACAGAAAATGCAGTGCCAGAAACAGAAACATGAAGACGAGTTTGGTGAGTACAAGCTACGAGTCGAATGTGTTGACAAAGAACAGAGGCATCTCCGCCGGATAGACAGGGCCAACATCAAGCAACTAACTCATGATCTCGTGGTCTTTAAGGAGCAGCTAGCAGGCGCACATTCCACTATCGACAAGGAGCGTATGCGAGCAATGCAGAAATTCAAGGAGTTCGAGCATCGTCTTCGTGACGCAGGGCTGTTTTTGGAGGCCAGAGACGCACAATATCCTCAAATCCCCCGCACAGCCGATATGAATGCCACCCCTGAGCAGCAAGACAGCATATTCGATAACTCTTCACTTGAAAAGTTTGACCGCCCATCAAAGACAACTCTTGATGAGATAATGCAAGCAACTAAGGCTGAGCACGATCTAGAGATAGAACAACTCAAAAGTGGCTTCGAAAAGCAGATCGCTGCTTTAGCATCAAGAATATCTGCACTAGCAAAGGAATGCGAGGCCCATCAATCTTGTCATGAAATACGACAGCAGTACCAAAATGAACTCACGAATCTTTCAGTTCAGCATGCGAACGAGATAGACATATTAACTCAATTGTACGAAGCTTCCGAAAGTAATCTCAAAACCAAAAGGTCAGAGTATGAAAGAATCATGATGGAGTTCCTAGCTCTACTAGGAGAGAGAGAAGACGAAATTGAGGCTGTAAACGATGTGGCTGACAAACGATTGAGGGCATTGCGTTATCACTTTGAAGTCCAAATTGACCACCTTAAGCCTTCTAAAATTTCCACCAAGGAACTAAATTGAAAACATAGAATAAGCCTCCATTGATTTTCACGTAATAGAACATTTCAAAGTAAAGCATCAAATGACTAACAACTTGCTGGTTACTGTTTCTCTGATTTCGCGAATGTTTCTTGACATCAATAGATAGTAAGTATTCATATCCACTCTCCCCAAACCCAACTCTCTCTCCCTCTCTCTCTCTCTCTCTCTCTCTCTCTTGGCGCCGAAGTATCTCAGTATGCACGATTTGTACTAGAGTTTCCCTTGATTCACATTGATGCACTTCACGACATCGGGCATACAAAAGCCGTGCAATGCACCTGTGGCAATATTACCTCCGAAGCCTCCCCAGAACGTTGTAGTCCCCATTGCTGCACTTTGGAGACTGGAGAACAGACTTCCGGCAGCTATTGGGCCCATTCCTGACTGCATAGTGGCAGCAATGGAGCCTACGAGAGTTTGTCAGGTCTGCCGTAAAATGAAGTTGACGATGCATTATGTTGGGATAAGGGGAGAGGCCATGGGTAGGGTTACCGGCTATGGGACCTGCAGCGCCAAATCCAATTGCACCCAGAATCAAAGGGCTTAGAACGCCGGCTAGCACAGGCATGGCAGCGATTTTAGATAGGCATGTGGCTATGGCGACTGGGTCACAGTCATTTTTGGTGTTTGCTCCTGGCTTTTCGCTCTCCTTCCACGGTTTTCCATATACCATGATGACAGTGTTTCAATGTAGATCTTTCCTATTGGGATGGAAAATTGTTTTCAAAGATGATGAGAGTATATTGCAATTGAATCTTTCTTGAAGGAGATGATGGACATGCTAGGCACTTCCAGCTCGTTAAATACGTGTTCCAGTAGCACAAGAGGTCTTGAATGAGTGTGATAAGGTCGCTGCATGATGTGAAGTAAGGAGGAGTCGGACTGCACCATTGCATCACTGATAGTGAATGGCATTTGGCTGCCTAATTTGTACAACAGCAGGTCAAGGCGCCGGTAACTATGCGTTTAATAGCACGGATTAGACAACATCATTGAACCAATTTCGAAAGCTTTAGAGCATATGACATCATTTCCAATCAAGTTTGCAATTCCCTCCGTCTTGTCCGATCATGGCTTGCCCACAGAGCCTCTTGTCTCCTTAGACTCTTTTGCTGTACAGTTCACTTTATTGTTTACAGATAAACATGGCGTATTTGCAAAGTAATTTCATGGGGTCAATGCCTCATGTTCATTGGCTTGAACTCGAAAGAACCCTGTCTATCAGCAACCGTCGTTTACATGATGAGTGAAAAAGAGCAGCACGTGCTGCCGCCGGCCACAACTAGATTCACTTCCGATCAATGAGTGATTGAAAGCGCAAGCCACACACCTATACCAAAAACCTATTTCCCCACTTCTCTTTTCATTCACAGCTTGCCATTCTGCTGAAACCGACGACGGAACCGTTTACCCACGCTCCCCCAAGGATACAATCATCAATCGCGTCCCCTGGCTGACCAAAATCCGCAATGGATCCTCGTCGAGCATCCTGGAACACGAGAGCAGCACCAGCGTTAGCTAGAGTGGATGCACGCGAATCTTCACATTCATTGCTCTCTCTAGCTCGCAACCAAGGTGCCAGAGCCCTCGTACACATGGCGAAACGATACGCCCTACCTGCTGCCGGAGCAACTCTAGCAGGCCCCTTGTTATCGACTCTTCTCCCTGGACCTGTTGGTTATATACTAAGTACGTCTGTATGGTATTGCCGATCTAAACGACGTGCACAAAGATGTTTTTTATATACTATGCTATTTACCTGACCACATTCATATACGTCCACATATAGACACACACACACAAAGCATAACAGACGCGAACACTGAACTGACTCGGAAGCAGTCCAACTCATGACCTCGCTGTCACACTTCCAACTCCAACAGCTCGCGACCGGTACACTGTACTCTGCGATAGATCCAAACAGCATCGCCGGACAGGTCGTGTCGATGTTGAAGTTCATGGCGCTGGGAGGTGCTTTCGGTACGTGACAACATCTTGCCATATATGTCCCAGCTGTCTGTAACCGCTTACAGTACGGGCAGTCATGCCCATGGAAGCATTCAAAGTCATCACACACACACAACTAATAAGAACTTACTGATCAACCCCCCAGGTCCGGCAGCATCAATGCTAGCACTTGGACCGGGCATTGCACCCCCGCTAGCTACATACGGCCTCTCTTCGCTGGCGAGCATTCTCCGTACAAATCACGTCGCGAGTTCCGTGCTGGGGCTTTCCTCCTCGCTTGTCCCCGCAGCACAGCTGCAACATCACAGCATGCGGCTACTTCGCGTGCGGGTGTGGGCGTATACGATCGGGAGTGCATGCATGTGGGTGCTCGGGACGAGGCCTGCAAGGGAACTGGAGGCGATGCTGGAGCGCGTGCTGCGGGACATATGGGCGCTTGAAGTCAGGGAGATGCTGCGGGACTGGTTGAGGGCTGTGTTGCAGAAGGTCTCGCGCTCGGTTGAAGGGTTCATGGCTGTCTGGCGAGAGCTGGAGAGAGCGTTAGGATGGGGGATGAATGCGGTGGCCGTGGTGGCGTTAGAGCAAGAAGTTTCTGTTGCAGAGTCTCGTGCTGCCGACTTGGACAACGTCAATGAGTGCCGTGCGGAATCCTCACAGCACGAAGACTTCACTTCTTCCACTCTCCCCTCTTCGGACTCCGGACCAGTGTCTGCGGACTGGGAAATGGTACCGGTAGCAGAGCCACTTCATGAGGGTTGGGACGCCGTAAGCTCAGCGGAATGTTTCCAACCCCAAGAGCAATGGGTGATTGTCCTTGAGCCGCCGCAGCAATGCTCCGTCGATCGAGAAGTCGATGAGCTAGAGAATTGTGTGTGGTCGTGATCAGCTGGCTGTCATATTGACAGGGTGTAGAAAGTGAATGCATGACCCTGAATAATGACCACAACGAATATCTACCCAATTGCTGATGGGCGACATATCGTGATGTCATACTGTAGTAGTATTCAGACCAGCGATTGTTAACGAAATGAGCGAATGTCGTTTCCTGTATTGACGCAAGACTGGATTAAGCCGACATGGTAGCTGGTTGCGTAAAGTTGTGCTGCGTCGGCATGAGGTCGAAATGGCAATGTCATGACGCTGGACCGGACCTGCAATGCAGTTATTGAGCCTTCACTGTGAAGCAAGCATGTCGACAATAACGATTGAACTTTTTGAATCTTTTGTGTGCCATTAGAGAAAGTCTGCGACCCTACCTGTGTGATCCTCCACAGCACCAGGGGCAAACCGGAAGAAACAAGGTCATCATGAGGACATGAATTGCATTTGTTGCCCTATCGCCAGATCCTGAGATCTGGACGGAGGGGTTCCGGGGGCTCGGAATGTAGAAAAAAAGTAGTTTTGTTATTTATTCCCATCATCCCCATTTTTCTCCCTGATTTCATTTGAGAACCCGAGAAAGAGAAAAAAAAAGCCGGTCGCCGTAATCTTCCCGCTTTAATGAACACCACAATGCGTCAGCAGTCATCCTCCCCTTTCAACTCGCGCGCAATCCTTAGCGAGTCCTTGCTTGCACCTTGGGTGCGGCACCCTTTGAACCCTGCTTGCTCTGGATCTTCTGGGCCTGGCCACGGGCACCGGCGGCGGCGTTCTTGGCCTTCTCAGCCTTCTTCTTGGACTCGGCGGCGGCCCTCTTCTCCTTGCCCTCCTTGATGGCTTGTGCGCGGGCGGCGGAGCGAGCCTCGGGACGCTGGCTGCGGCGCTCCTTGATCACATCAAGAGAAGCTCCGACGATGGCACGCTGGTGCTTGACGGTACGGCGAGTTCGCTTCTTGGCAATCTCCTGTAGTCGAGACAGTCAGCGACATACATGCAACAAAGTGGAAGGGTAGGTGAGGGTCGTAGTAGGCGGAAGGCGCGATGACATCGGGACTCATCGCACGCCCATATGACATGAACATTCATTCCGACGGACGCGCATGCATTGCCCAATGTCATTTCGCGATCCGCACAATCGCCCGGTCCCAACCCCAAAATATTTGCAATGTGCGATTTGGTTCCACTAACCTCAGAGATACCCTTCTTGTGCTGCCTTCGGAAGAGGACTGTCCACGCAATTCGGCGGGGGTTCTTGCGCTGGAGGAACAGACTCTCGCTCTTGCCGTTCTGGAAACGGAAGACCTTGCTGTCACCACGGACGTAGAGCTTGCCCTGTACATTATCCATCAGCAACAGTTCCCAATGTATCCCGCTTAGCCTCCCCTCGCTGTCGTTGGTCCATGTTCGGTGTTGGATGAAATCTCGACATGTCGTAGGGAGGCCATTGTGCGGAGGACGGTTTTCCACGCACCTTGCCCGGGTAGATCTTCTGACCGCTGAAGGAATCGTCGTAGGTACGCATGTTGGCGGTGGTCTTGCGGTACCTGTTGGGTTAGTAGTCGGGTTCGATTGTCGTGTCGTTGATTTTGACGTTCGTTGTGCACTCGGTTGTGGGAAGGTCGGTTAAAGGATTCGCCGAACCGATCGTTGTGGCTGGGTGGGGACTTGGGCTCCGGAGAACGACATCAAAGTGCACGTGATTGCACCAAACCGGAAAGGGAAAGACTGCACGTCACATCGCCACACTCAATCATTTGAAACTCATCAATTCAAAGAGTACAGATTCATCTCAAAGGAATGATTATGCTTTCGCATTCAATGGTCAATATTAGGACTTGAAACTACCATTCGTCTTGATGCAATGCAATACAAATTACCATTATCTTCCATTCTCACACCACTTCGAATTTCCCTGAACTCCATATACACCCTTACACTTCCTAGTGAAACAGTCCTTCTCTAAAGACAATGTACCGAATGGAAAGAGAAGAAATTAATTTTCTTAGGAACTTGTTGGTAGCAAGTAGCCTCTTTAAAAGGGGGACAAAAACTTTGAGCCCAAGGCAATACCCACAGAGCAAAGGCGAGCATGGAATTACTCCTTGCAAGGCCAAACAAGATGTACAAAATGCGAGCCTGAGGTCTTTAGCCCGAGCAACTGCACACGACTGTCAATGAGCCAAGAAACCCAAACGATGGCCTGTAAAGTGGTTCTCCAGCGTTCGAGAAAGAACATCAAGTGGTAGGACGTCCGTTAAGTGTTCCCGAATTGTTGCATGTATTGCATGCATGATTGCAACGAACGTAGTGTGGCCAGAGGCACCAGTAAGTAGACGATTATGCACTTGGTCTTGGACGGGCTGGGTTTAAGCCAGAACCTCGCACATTTGTGCCTTCCTGACTTCATCTTCAACAAGCATAGTTCGAGAGCGGCAAACGTCCTCGATAACATCGACCACCTTTCGGAAAGAAGATGCTGCGCCGCGTATCTGAGTAAATCGAGCCAAACAGAGGCTTGCGCGGCGACCCTGTTCCAGGACGACGAAGAGCTCAATAACGAAAGACACCGGTTTAATTCTAAGATCTGAGACACTCTTTGTTAGTTCACAAGGTCGCAAAGGCATTGATTTTGCATGATAGGTGTGGGTACTTACGATTATTTTTATCAATCCTGGCATTGATGGTGTTGGCCTGTCGGTCGAAGGTGACATCGCGTACGCCAAAACGTTGCCAGTCTCGAAGAAGCCGCACGAGATCGTTACGAACTTTGCCACGGCCAAGTTGGAAGCACAAGACTCCACTTGCGGGCTTGATGTGCAGAAATCTTGAGAGCCAGTTCATTTGATATTCTGGTGCACGATTGCGCGACGCCGCTGAACCGTCTTCGAGATCATAGTCGGAGAGAATTGAGGAAGTACTGAAATTGTCGGCTAGAATGCCAGTTAGCAATTGAGCCCAAGATATACTGATCGATAGGTATCATAGAAAGATACGCATTCAACGACCGAGTGCGAGTACTTACAACCCAATACCAAAGGTGCCTTGGCTTTGGGCTCCTTGGCCTTTTTGCCAAAGAGACCCAAGAATCCTTTCCGCTCCTTGCCAAACTCGTTCTTCGTAGGTTCCATTCCAGGTTGCCGGATTGCAAACTCACTACTAGTGCTTCCTCTTGTGTGTCGAGACTCAACATTGCGGATAGGACTGGCGGGCCTGTGCTTCTGAAGACGATCGTCGAGACCTTGCCATGCCTCCGGAATCTGCAGACAACCGACGTGTGGTTTGTTCTTCGTTTCTTCTTGAGCTTCCATGTTGCGCCGAAACCACAGGGACTTCTTCTTTTTCATCGCTGCGCCAGCCTTCGACGAATCTGTTGGCTGTGGGCTCGCAGTAGTGCGTTCGTCAAATTCGTCCAATGCAGACTTGTTATGTAGGCCTTGCGAAGATTGCACCGTTCGAGTGGTAGCAGGGTTCGACCAACCTGTGAGTCGATCGTTGGCGCTCTTTGAAAGCGTGCTGGCACCACTCCGCTTACGTATATTCAGGGGTGCAATTCGTGTAGGGGATTGCTCGACGACCCGTATAGTGGAAGGATGATCGGTCAATGCCCGGCGACCCTGCAGTTTTGGCCTGACTGGATCAGTAACAGCTCTATAGGGTGAGCTATAGGGCTCGTACTGATTATCTCCATCAGACTTGACCTCTTCGGAGATAGCTGGCAATAGACTGCTCTGCTCTGGAGACCTATTAGGCGCCGAGGAAGCACGTTGCGCAATATTGACCGTAGGATCCATAAGGATATCCAGTTTAGCGAGAATCTCATTGAAATGTGCTGTATTCTCGCCCCCTTGCGCTGCTCGAAAAGCAATGTCGGCTCGAGTTTCCGCCAGCTTACGGTGCACGTATGTATTTGGCGTCTCATTAGGAACTGGAGGAAGGGGTCGGCTTTGGGGGGTCGATTTAGCATTGGATGGGGTAATAAGCACACTACCAATGGAGTCCCCATTGGAGACTGAAGTTGGTGGGGTCATGTAGTCAGATGCATCCTTGGACGGATCTGTGTTCGAAGTCCGAATACTTTCACCGATCGAAGCGCGATTGAAAGCTTCCTCCATGACCTTTTCAAGCTCTGTGCTGACCTTTCTCGCTTCACTCTGTATGTATTTGCTGGGGCTCTCCGGTTTGCGAATCTTCAATCGAGCCACGGGTGGTTTGACTGGCGTTCTGGCCGAACCTTTGTTGGCGAGTGGCGATGGCAGAGGCGGGGGAGAGAGGGGTGACGGAGTGACGGAATCACGAGAACGCCTGTTGAGAAACTTGCGCTGCTCCGGCGTGTAGCGAGGACTCGAACTTCCAGTGCCCATTGTGCAGGCTGAGCTTCGTCGTAGATGCGAGAAACTAACACCACGCTTCCCGATACTGCCAGGGCGAACTAGAACAGGTGGACTGCTCGGCCAGTGCGAACTTGCCATGGATGAGCGCGATACGGACCTCCGTTTGACGCCAACTGACCGCTGTGAACGGGCTGAAGGACTGCTATATTTGGAGGAACCACGCGATGCCACAGAACTTTGGCGCTGGGAGTTGTTTCTAATAGCTTGAACACGTAGCGAGCTTCCCGTACGATGGCCCAAAGCCGTTGCTGGTCGTTGACGGCCTGTGCTGCCTGAGCCACGGTGGATGGTGACATTATGAGTAAGGCTTTGACCTGGTATGATTGGGTCTCTAGATGCTCGGAAAGGGTCATAACTGGCATCTGATGAGGGTGGTGGTTCGTAGAAGCTGTGTTTGGAATACAAATGTTCGTCGTTCAGGATTGAGAAACCAGACTGAGAATGCTTGTGCCATGAGGACGGGGCAGATTTGCGGCTTTGCGGGGATGACTTGGCGCAATGATGATGATCACTAGTAGAATATCCAACAACATCAGGGCCCGGAGAATAATCTTCCAAATAACTGTCACGAAACTTGAGCAGTGCCGAATAGAAGTATTTTTCGTGGTTGGCGCTATGATTTGGTCAGTAGAAGTTGGCTACAGCGGATCGGAAAGTGTACATATACTTACTCTTTGCTAAGCAGGCGTTGCACCAAAGTCTGTTCCTTCTCACTGTGCCAAAGCGTTCGAAGATATCGTAGAAGCTCGCGGTCGATTGTATTCCGCTCAAGCTTGGTCCAGTCCGATATCGAAGGAATTGGGCCCACCCAGTGGTCAACTGTCGCTTTATCGCCAACGAAGCCCAAGTGAACATCATATTTACTAAGGAAGGGGTGATTCCAAATGCCTTCGATGGAGATGCGTCGCTTCGGGTCCGGGATAAGGATCCGTCTAATCAAGTCTTGTGCCTCCTTTGACAACCCATTCGGCATCACATAATCGGCTAGAGCAATCGAACGGAAGAGATGCTTGAGATCGCAGTCTTGTCCAGAGTAATTGAAGGGGGGCGTTCCCGTAAGCATCACGTACAGAATAACACCACAGCTCCAGATGTCTGCTTTAGCGCCGTCATATGATGTTGTGCGAATAACTTCTGGTGCGGCGTAATGCGGGCTGCCGCATGGAGTTGTCAGCTTTTTACCAGCAGGCTGTAAGGCCGCCATGCCAAAGTCGACCAGCTTGATAGTTGCGGTTTCTCTATCCAGAAGAATATTCTCGGGCTTCAAGTCGCGATGGTGGATGTTCAGGCGATGGCAGTACATCAAAGCGGCAATGATCTGTCGGAACAAGTGAACGACGTCGACTTCTTGAAGTCTTCCTTGCTCGCCGATGTAGCCAAACAGTTCGCCGCCTTGGACATATTCCATGATCAAGTACCTACGAAAGTTAGAAAAAACGACCTAAGAGCTAAAACTCGAACTCACAACTCATTACGATTCTCCCAAACATCATGTAGGCGTACGATATTTGGATGGTCCAACAGCTTCATGATACAGATCTCGCGTTCCAGGCCAAAAGGAATGAGCTTGCCGGCAGCCAAGGTGGGATCGGTTTCCGCAGATGCGATCAAGTTCGCCAAACTCAATGCCCTGACTTTCTCCGCCGTAGCTTTCGAGATTATTTTGGCAGCGCCATACTCGCCCGTGCCCATATGTCTAACGATGCGAACCCTTGAGCATCCTCCGCGCCCTACAGTCTTGCCCAACTCCCAAGGTCCTATGCAGGTCTTGCGTCGACGGCTCGTACCTGACGCATTGGTGCTTGCGTTTGATATCTCAGAGTCACGCTTAGGGTTGTGTGGACGAGCGCCATCATTTATAACGGCGGAGAGACGTTTGTTTTCAGGTGACGGTTCCGGCGGGTGTCGTACTGCAAGACTGCCGTTAGGCTCGAGAGACTCGTTATGCGGAAGGCGGACAGGAGAGGACGTAGCGCTCCCTTCCAAACCGCCTTTCACACTGCGGCGTGCGTGCGAACTCTTGTCCTCATTAGCACGCGAGCTGGCATCTCCGAGTACTTGTCGACGTGTTGGAGGACGACCATGATATACATGATCCATTGTGTCGATGCGAGGATGCGGGAGGAAACCGCCAACCAAGCGAAGACACTTCCGCTAGAGGAATAAGATGCTGAAGCGATATGGAGCCCGAAAGACACGTCTTGCTTGGAGCGAGGGTCGTAGCTCTGGGCACCAAGGCGCGGTTCGTGGTTTGCTGTAGGGATCTCAGGTTAAGCAATCTCCATCGCCCCGTCGTGTGGTTTATTTACAGTGGACGGGAAGCTGAACGTTGATTGGAGATGCAAGTCATCAATGGTCAATGAGTGAAGGAAAGACGAAAGCCCCAAGCAATCGAAACGCAGTGTGCCAAAATTGGACCAAGATTTTGCTTCGTGTATTGCTCGCCGCGGTGAGGTGAGAAGTTTGAGAGTGGGCTAAGGATGATGGAGTGGCGGGCGCCGCGTCGTTGGTTTGTTGTTGGGGTAAAGTGCACGTCGACGCGGATGAAGCAAAACAAGAGCGGAAGGAGCACCACGACCACCACACTCAAGATGAAGAAAGTGATGATACCAATGAAGACAGGAAGTAATTGTCTCCAAGCTTGGGTGAGGTTTTGGGGCAATGTTCGCGCGATGGAGGAATGTGCCAAGAGCAAGGGTTGAGAGAGTGGTGTCTGTTATGCCAGAGGGAGGATGTTGGAATGAGTTGTCTAGCGAACTCAAAATGAATAAACAACATTGGAACGACCTGGAATACTGTACGTGAAAATGCCACTCATTAGCACCATGGATGTCACGGCACAACCCCCTGAATAAATGCATGCTTGTTATACTCAAACTATTACTACTGATGCTACGCTTTCTCAGTGTTGAAGGACCATTTCCCACGATACTTTGTTGTTGATACTGACAGTGATTACGGTGACAACAATGATGGCGCCCAACGGCAACATTCGCACTGCATCACGCATGCAAATTTGGCCATAGCTACAGATGAGACGACAACGAAGGGACATACGTGACAACAGACATGGAAAGCACAATTGCTACCTAATTAGAACGAACAGCCACGTGACGCAGATGAGAAACTGCAAACTGTCGAAAAGAGCCAGCGCGAATTCTTTGGATGCAATTGAATATCAAAAGCTACACCTGAGCTATTAGGTGCTCATGATGCTGTATCCTCAATGAGTGTTCAGTAGGAGCAGATGTTTGACAACACAGAGCAAGGTGAGGTTGAGGTTGAGGTTAGGTTGAGGTTGAGGTGAGGTTGGGAGGACTAGACGGAGAATTGACGTTCCTTCGGTCCGATCGGTCACGCAAGACCCGCAAGTAACCACCCAGCGAAACCTTAACGCATCTTCAACTCCATCCAGAACGCACCGCATATCAGTCTGCGCACGCATTCAAATCCGTTTGGAAGGGCCATTGTGATTCGACAAGAACAACGACTACATCACCAAGAAGGTCGTCTTGTGGTAGGTAGGTGGCAACAAATAATTGTGTCATAGCTCGATATCTGCTGGTCTCCATCTCCTATCGCTAGGTCCCAGTACTCAACATGGGCGCGCCGCAATGACACATCTTGCTTGAAAGCAAATAAAGAATGCGGGCGAAATCAAGAATCGCGGAATTACACTAAAGTTATCCTTCTTCCTTGATACATGAGCCCCCCCTTCCGAACCCCAGTTAAGATCTTATTTTCCCCAAGAGAGACGTAACCGAAAATATTCCCTGAAACCTCGCGGTCCCGACCTGACACGCAATGCATGAAAAAGAAAAACCCAAACGTGACCCCATAACCAACCATTGGGGAAAAAGAAAAAAAAGGAAATCGTCAACTAAGAGGTATCCGCTACATAAAAAGAAAACCCTATCGGGACAGTAAAGCGTTGAGATAAGGACACCCCCTGGTCCTTCGACTCCGGCCATAGGCCCCCTAATGGTTTATCAAGAAAGGAAAAAGAAACAGATTCAATAAACACAGCGCAGCATAATATGGTCAATCCGGAAACATTGTGGACAGAGAAGTGGCGCGGTCCTTTCAAAACGTATCCGAGAGGCTCGTTGACATGTCCACGTAAACGATAGTTAATACAAGGGAAGCGAATTAAAGGGCGTGTTGTGCAAACTGATCATTCATGAGTTGCACTATGCGTGGCTCGATATTATGGGTTTGCTCTCGAGAGCCTCGGCCTTGTGATCGGGGGAGTGGCTTTCGCGTTTTTCCTCATTGTTCGTTGCTTTTCCGCAGCCTTTCACGAGGATATGTCGCTGTTATCAGGTGTTAGTAATCGGCCAGTCACATAATCGGGATCTAACGTACCTTCAGGGCATCTTTACGGGAGAAACTCTTGTCGCAGTGGGTGCATGGGAACGGCTTGACTGCCAGATGGATGCGCTTATGTCGTTTGAGATCATGATTACGATTGAAACTCTGGGGGCATTGGTCGCACTTGAAAGGTCGGTCATTGGCGGCTTGTTGCTGTTGATGTGGGTGAGCTAGGAAATGGGGCATGCTTGCTGCGTGTCCACTATTGAATCCTGCCATCATCCCCGGGTGCATACCTCCGACCAGTGCGAGCTGGCCGTTGGGGTTTCCCATATTGGAATAGACGGGCGCGTGTGTGTGGGCATGCGTGTGCTGGGGGGGAGGCGGAAAGGCACCGTAAGGCCGAGTATACGCGTGAGGAGACTGTGCAGGCATGGATGGTATCGAAGACATCTGTCCTTGGGAAACGGCTGGAGACATCCTAGGCATTGGTCCTGCGCTGATCGGACTCTGCTGGGTAGGCGACGGTCCCGTCGAGTATGGAAATGTGGATTGCTGCGGAGTGCTTGCAGGCTGAGAGCCGTAGTAAGTCGGTGTTGGCGGAGGGCGTTGGAAAGCCTCTTGTGTATGGGCCGGAGATTGTTGCGGTGCTGAGCTCGATACTGGAGTCTGTGCACCCATCATATGGTGAGATTGCTGCTCTTGTGCAGTCATGGTTGTGAGATTTGAACCAGCTCCTAGTGGAGTAGATGCCGGGGCGAACGGTGGCAGCTGCTGGTTCACTTGATATGATGGTGGTGGGTTAAGCCCTGGAAGTAACAAGTAAGTACGCATCTTTTACCCGGTCCGGGCACAATAAAGAAACCAAAGAAACGTACCTCTAGTGTTGTATTGGTTTTGTTGCTGCGAAATCGCTCCATACCCATATTGTGCTGACCCCTGAGCAGGAGGAGAGTAAACATAGTTCCCGTATTGAGGCATCGCGGATGAGTGTGCTCCACTTGCTGAAACCCCTGACGAAGGGCTCAATACATCGCCTGGAATATTGTTCGGTGGTGTGAGTAGATTTCCAACACTTGCGATGGTTGTCGGAGCTTGTGATGATTGCGTTGCGCTGACACTGTGGAAGGACGAGTACTTGTGCATCGGTGGTGGCGGGAGCTCAAAGTTGCCCAGGTGTGCAGCGTGTGGCCTTCTCGTTGCAAAGCTGGCGGGGGCACCCATTGGGTCGGACCCAGGATGCATCGAAGCCGGATGAGCCACTGCTGCAGCCACGTTGGCGGTTGTGCTTGAGGCGGACCTGTGTGGTCCACCAACTGCAGATGGGAGAAAAGTCGGATCAGAGGGCAGCGGTGATGCTGCTTGGGGCGGGGAGAGTAGGAAGATGTACACTCCAACAGTAGTATCCTCGTAAGGAAGAGGAAAGGTCTACAAGAGATGGTGAATGGATCGGGTTTCCTAAGTGTGAGGATGTGGGAGGTAGAGGCGGTAGTCGAGAGGGACAAGATGCTGGTGAGTGAGATGCAGGTAACGAAGGGGAGAAGATCTAGTAAAAGGTCTCTTGCTCGCACAGACGCGCAAACAGTCTCGAAGCTCTTCGGCGGTGTTCCCAACCTAGTCTATCGTCGACCTGAAGAAGGCGAAGAGCGATTCCGAGACGTGCAAAGATTGCGATCGCGGGCGGTCCTGGAGATGGTACCTGCGCAGAATCTGGTGGACAGTGATACCGGTGGATGCACACTTCTCCGGATATCTTCTAGAAGGTCTCAGTTGCTTTGCAAGATTAGTGGTGCTCGCGCTCTGTGGCCGAGGAAGAAAGGGCGTACAGTGCAGCAAAAAGCAGATATCGGTGCAACAATGACTTCCTCTCGCCCGGATTCCTGGTTTCGTCGACGTAGTGCTACTAGGGGCGGTTGTACAGGCTGTAGGTCTGTCGATTTTGGGTCAAGAGGTTAATGCTTCCAGTGTGGGCGTACGCTGGAGGTTTTGTCGTTGGAAGATCACGCTGGTCCCCCCCAAGGATGGTGTTGGCTTGCGACTAGCTACGATCTGGAACCCAAATTGCTGGGTACGGAGTGGCCTTCCTGCTTGGGCGAGATGCAGGAATGAGATAGAGGATTTGGCAGGCCACGACAGCAGCGTTGCAAGATCTGGTGTTGCACGTTTTGGTGATGGCAGTGGCCGAATGCTTGGATATTCGATCGAGTACGTTGGTAGTAGCGTCGAATGGAACAGTCCCAGATAGCTTTCCCGAGCTCCAAATTCTCCAGTTCCCAGTGGTTCGAGGATATACACCGCACAGTACAAAACAGTAGAGTACAAACACAAGAGCGCAAGTAGGTAGATGAATTGGAGATCTGGTGGTCGTAGTGGTGGAGCCTGGTGGTGGATGATGGGAGTTTGAGGCGTGCGGGCAGCGGCGATCCCTACTTGGTGGACACAGTTCCTGGGCGCCCTAGAGAGAGCGATGGCGGTAGATGGCTGGAATCTGCTGGGCCAAAAAGGCTTTTGTCACCGTGAGCGAGTGGAGAGAGGTGGCCCTCACGTATATGTACGGCAGACTAGAGGGCGTCAGGGAGATGGGCGATGGGGTTCGCGTGGCTGTCTGGCGGGCTAGGGGCAGGTCCAGGGCATCCAGGGCCTCAACCAGGCGATAGGGTTCGTCCGAGCGTTTGGGGTGGGCGTCGGTGGGAGGATCTGGATCGGGATGGGATGTATTTGGGCTATTTAGGTCATTCGGGGAGCAGGTCATGGAGGGGGGTGGAGATTGAAGCTGGAACGACTAGAACGAGGATATGGCCTCAGGTGAGCGGGAAGAGAAGCACGCTATTTCACGATTTAACATTAGCACTTCGACGCAAGTAGGCATAGCAGACGAGGCACGGCAGAAGCAACGCGTGAATGAATAATAAAACCCAGCAGCACACCGTTCAGGTTCGCCCGGAGTGGACATGGGTGGTTCAATAATGGGGGCATTCGATTAGACGATTACAGCGTAGAACAACAATGCGCAACCGGGATGTGAGCACTGAGCACCCAGCACCGAGCATTCGAGCATTGAGCACCGGCCAACAGCGCGCCAGACCCTGTCGTTATTTTCTCTGTCGTCTCTTTTTCTTGTTCGACTCGTCTCGGCTGGCCCTTTGGTCGGAGTCGCTGGCGCTGGCTTGGTGCTTGCTGGCGTGCGGGACGGGCTTGGACCAGCATACCGGAGGAGGGGGGGGGAGGGGATAAGACGTATCTAGCCCTGTTGATGATGGCTGAAATGCTAGCACACGGTGCAGAACTGTACTGTCTGTGTGCAGTACAGTACAGTACTGAGCACTGAGTACAGTAGGTAGGTAGGTCATGATCCATCCATACCCACAGGCTACAGGCTGTACAACAATACAATAATAATTTACCGAAGCGCACCACCCACCTCCAGTATAATCAGCACGATGCATGTTCTACCTATCGCTTACACTGACCCGGCCAGTCTCAAAAGAGGAAAGACTTTTCCATTATTGATTGTACAGAGCACTACTGGTGTTGATATCATAATGTCGCCCGATGGATTGCCTACATGCTAGATACACTATAATTGAAAAGTTCACGACTTAGTTAATCATGAGGAGCCAAGGATGGATGAGGAACCAAGCAAAAAAATCAGGCAGAGAACAAGGGAACGAAAGGAACAGAGATAATGGGAGGATAGGTATGAAGAGAATTGCATCAAAGGGCCACCATCTACTCCGTATGGTGAAATCTCAAGTCTTTCTCTGTCCTATCAGGTCTCCCCAGGGCTCGACGGGGGATTCACCTCGCCGTCCACTTCTTTGACGAGGACAAGAAGAACAACAACACTTGGAGACTGGGAGTCTGGGACTGGACCGAACTGAGGGAAAGAGATGGCAAAGCAAGTAGGCTCTGGGGTAGCACGAGACGACGGCCAAGAGCGCCGGTGCGGCTCTGACCCAGGACCATGGTCATGACTAGGTACCTACTGGAAGGTAGAGATGAGACAAGAGAAAGACGAAAGACAAAAGTAGAAATGATTAGGACATGTTGTTAGTAATGCATTGATGTGATTATTCCTTTTTCTTTCTTCTTGTCCTTTCACCTCGTCAGCGAGATTTCTTTGGTTGCTTTTTCCGATATTCGCAAGGAGGAGGAGGAAGATCAAGGATGGTGGTCCCAGGATGGGGGATGAGCCAAAGGAATGAACGAGCGAGCGAGCGAATGAGCCTGCAAGCGATGAAGGAGAGGAGGGAGGGGAAGGGGGCCGGGATTGAAGGGATCGAATCAATAATAGTTAGTTAGGTAGGTAGGTTAGTTAGGATAGTTAAGTTGGGTAATTAGTTAGTAGCGTATATGTAGTGTGTATGTATGAACGGAGGAGTGATACTTTGTATGTGTGTGTCTGTCCTGTATTGTATGGACTCCGTACTGAGTCCTGACTGACTGACTGACTGACTGTAGCTATGAGTACATACACACACACACACACTGTACAGTAACTTACCTAGTAGTTGGTTGGTTAGCGCATCATATGGGATGGAAAGGAAAGGAAAAAGCTGGGGCCAAGACTCTGAACCAATCAAGTAAGCGATGAATCCATTAGACTGGCCAATGGGACCAATCCACCCATGCACGGACACGGTCTGGGCCTTGTCCTCTCCCTTCTCTTCCTCTTCCTCATCCTCATCCTGTTCATCCTCTTTCCTCTCCACCCTTCTCATTCCTTTTCCCTTCTCATTCCTTTTCCCTTCTCGGGCTCACTAACTATTACTCCGTACTGAGCTCTCTATCTCTCAATCTCTCTCTATCACTGTCTCTGATCTCTACTGTACACAGTATTCTCTTCTCTCTCATCTAATCTCTCATCTCATCTCATCCTCTGCCTACCGAGTACCCTGCAGTGCCCGAGTATCGTTATATAAGATTCTACACCTAAACCATACCTGCTTCTCACCAGATACCCCATATGGACCATATTACAAGATACCTGATCAGCACATATTATCTTTGACGAAACTCATAACTGTCACCGGCTATTACTTATCATCCCGGCCCAGCATAGTTACTGTGAATAACGACATTCAGTGCACTTGCTCTAAGGTATGCTAGCGGCCAACGAGCCATCAAGGAATATCTACAAGAACAAGAAAGAGATAGGAGACAAAAATAAAATACAACATGCGAGAGACGTGCAGCAAACGTGTGAAGCGAACCAGAGACACAGCGGGCCATCCAACCCGATCAACTGATAAATCACAAACTACTCCCTTTACAGTAACTCCTCAACTCACCTCAACAACGGCGCAATAACGAATAATGAAAAGAAAAGAAAAGAAAGTGAGAGACCGACTGTAATTGCCTACTGGAAGTACGCTGTACCCTGGCAGCCATCCTCGCCGTCCTGACCACCCTGACGGTAATCCTAGCAAGTCGGGGTAATCCTAGTCTCGCTGTCTCTTGTCCATCCTTTACATCCCTCATCCCTGTCACCCCAGTCCTTCTTGTTCTGTCCCATCCTCTTCGTTCCCCGTTCCCGTCCCCATTTCCTCCCCCATCCCGGTTCCGAAACCACAGTGTCTGTAGTTTATTTGCATCTCTCTACACGCTTCGCACTGGGAGCCGCCCGAACGTTGGTCTAATGCATTCTGCACCCATCACGTTCATCACGCTCATCACGTCGCAGCTAACGAGCGTCAAGACTCAGCGCGCGCGTTGAGATCGAGCAGGTCAGGTCCGCTGTTGGAACGAGCGAGCCTGGTCTGGCATGGCATGTCATGGCATGGCATCCCTACGGCCAATGCGGCGTTGGCGTCAAGTCTGGCTGACCGACAAGCCCAGCTCAGGTCGCCGGACGCTGGCGCTAGCCGAACCTCGAAAGGCTACGGCCACACCTGATTTGATTGATTGATCCATCTGTTGGCCCGCTGCCATGTTCGGCCTGCTGGCCTGATGGCCCTCTTGGTGAGCTCGCTCCAAGCGCCTTCAGCGGGAAGGGCTGCGATGCGAGTGCGAGAATGATGAGCTTGATCACAATCCGGGATAGCGTCAACAGTACTGCTGAGCACCCAGTCGCTAGCTGTTTACTGCTGCACGTCCAATATCCGTTTAGAGGATGTAGGGACCATGTCACCATGACCATCAATGAACATCATCATTGACCATGGGTTTCGTGCTGATCGAACATCATTTTAGTATGTATCTCCTTCGATTATCGATCACCGACTATCGACATGGATCCTGGCTTTCCGGTTGATTGGGTTCATCAACGCAAACTGCTAACCTGCCTGCATTATATTGCGGACGACACATGACTTGATAGATACAAAATTTGCATCTCGTCTATTGTCCCGAGTTCACTACACGAATGCAGCAAATGTACGATGTACATACATGTATGTGTGTACTCCTCTGCTCCTGGCCCCAATCACGAGGCTCCCTTGCTCGCCTATAAATAGCCATTCTCTTATATTGCCTACCTACGACATGGCTGGCCAGGGCAATAAGCAATGAGCCATTGACGACCCAACCCGACATCATTTCCCCAGCCCCAGTCGAACCTCCCATATGCAACACACAATATTGTCTTATTATCGATGTGTCGGACATGGATGAAAGCGTGCGGAATGTGCAGCCATCCTAACCTTCCCGCCGTGCACCGCGTCGCGCACAGGAAGTAGATCTCCACGTGGGAGTGCCGTCCAGTCGCCCAGTCATCCTGGGTAAGTAGATGCATGGCCCCCAAATGATGGATGCATAATGGTGCTGTAAACATGATGGATCTGCTTCCTTGGACTCCCGAAGATGGTACTACCATTCGGAAAGGCAGAAATTCTTTTGGCAGGTTTGAAGGCCGATGCCGGGGATGTGGGCAGGCTGGTCGAGGGTGAGGTTGTCGGAGGGGGGCACGAGGCACCCGTTGGCACTCGATGACAGCTGCGAGCTCCAAATGGATGACGCCGTTGCTAGGCACAGGCGTTGGCGAATGCAGAGATGCAGAGTGCAAACAAGCGAGAGTCGTGCACGTAGGCCGTCATCGGTTGCTCGCATTCTCGCACTTTGTACGGGCGGCGCATCACAATACCAAGGACGACTGCTGCTTGTATGATGTTCAGTATGTCACAAAAGTAGTTCCCGGTGGCCTGGTTTGGGCTCAAAGCTCACGCACTACAAGAGGCCGTGGAAAGGGCACTGGGGAGGAGCGACTCCACGGATGGTCGATCCAGCGCCTCGCCCAGCCGCCCGCTCCAAGGCGCCCCTTGCGAGAGAGCCATCGAGCTAGAGAGCCAGCCAGCGAGCGGACTTTGCCAGCGCCCTCGATTCGTTCTCCCAGCAGCCCTAGGCTGGTTAGGTAGAGTGGACTCTTGGTACTGTCTGAATGGGTGTCTTGGTTATCTGGAGACGCACGACGCACGACGCACGACGCATGCCACATCCCGCTCACTTGGGGCAGCGCTTTTCTAGATTTGGCATCGTGCAGTGTAGAGGTCACTGCCGCGAGTGCACGGCCAGCTGTGTTCTCGCGAGTCGCGACACCTCGAAAGCTATGGGTATCATACTTCAGACTCGAGAGAGGAGACTCAGAGGGGTCAAGGTTTGTTAGCCAAAGGTTTCGATGCTCACTTCGCGTCTTGCATTCTGGAATAGCGGCAGCAGCGTGGGAGCAGCCCTGTACTGTTTCTACACGTATCGCGGATGTACTCCGTACATAATTGAACGTGCGTATGTAATATGTAGTCGAACTCACTTACCATGCAAGCAGACGAATGGTGGATGCAAATCATTCAAGCACATTACCAGTCACCGGTTGTGGAGCGAAGGCGCCTGGCGAAACGTCTGACATAGCATGCACTCAGGACAAACTTACTGACAGCCAAAACGGCAGGGTTCTCGACGATAAGAGGTGTGTGTTGTGTGTACAACTGGGCACACGAGACCTAAGCACTGAGATGAAAGGAGCAGCGTGTCCCACGTCTCTGAAACTTCTGCGACAGTTTGTCTTGGTACTCAATCTACTCATCGTTATCATGACCATCACCTTTGATCATCTCTACCTAGGTAGTCTTCCTCGCGCAGATTACTCCATACAATTGAAACCCAGTGTACGGAGTAATCATCTGCATTTACCAGCACGTTGGGGGGGTAAGTTGACCCAACCCTAGACTGTGCCACCCAATGGGAAGGCTGCCTTAGCGAGCCGTCGACCAGATTGTCGATTGTCTCCTCTCCTCTCCTCTCCTCTGCCTCTTCCTCCTCCACTCCTTGTATTCTTTCTTTCCGGGTGGATTATCCCATTTTTATTACACGTGTGATCAACCACACTACCGCTACCGTGCATAATCCATGTGCCGTCTGGATGATTTCCAGCTATCTACGGAGTACATACTTGCAAGTTACTGTGCCCAGATTTCTGCACTGTGTACGCAGTATGCAGGACGTGCCAATCAATCCCTCAACTTCCGATATTTCATTCTTGTTTCGTCATATCATTCGTTCATCCGTTCCAAGTCTTGGGTACTTACCGTACCATGTCTCGATCACCGTACGTATGATTGTCCCGCCAAACACCGTCTGGTACAACAAGTACCGTTTTAGACCGACCGTCTCCCGTTGGCCGGCAACAGATCTGTGGTACCATCGTCTCGGCCATCGGCGTATCGCGAGCTCTTGTTGTGCAAAGTCTGGTCGGGCTACGTCGATCAATTGGAAGTACAGATCCGACAAGCAGACAGACGGAAGACAGGAAAACGGCCGTTCGAAGAGGGGGAGTGGATTTTGGTTGGATCAACAAACGGCCCATATGCCAGTTTGGTACATACTGATAGTACACAGGGACATATCGTTGAGACAGCAATAATGCACATGTTTTCTTTGTTGAACTTGAACGCTCTGCCTAATTTCATTGACTTCATTATCACCCGGTCGGCTGGGAAGGGGGGTTTCGCTGGTTCGCCACCCCTGCATTTTGCTTTTTTTACAATATTGCTCCTAGGCGATGATGAGCAAGCATCCTTTCTATCGGAATCTCCCAGGCCAGTGTTGTTGTTTTACTTGATGATCTTGCTTATTTCAACATCGACCATTGCGTTCCCGCACCCGCGCATGCTCCGGACGTACAGCAGACTGTGTACAACGGTACTATATTTCCATGCACGCTGTACGGAGTACAGCACCTATAGTAAAGGCAAAGGAGATTAACAACACGCACACTCAGAGTCGAATTCAAGCACACAGAGAGTACGGAGTAAGGTACGTTGCGTAAAATAAATAAATCACGCACATATACAAATCTCATCCAAGGAAGACCTGACGATCAATCGTCTATCTACTGTTACTCGGTATCTCGTATACCCTCCTAGGCCTCCTTACCCCGCGCTCTCTATCTTCCGTCATCAACCTGCCCAGAAATTGAATTCCATCCCCTCGCACTCGTTTGTCTTATTAACGAGAGTCGAGTCTCATAACTCGACCAATCCCATCCGTCGAACACGCGAGCTTCAATGTGCTAGAGACTGTAGCGACTTTCAAGCTGGAGCTCTTCCGTCAAGAGCTAGCCAGTCATGGAGAAAGCCGGTCACCCTCTAATTCGTGATTGAGACTCAGCCGTGATGATTCTATTCTCATCATCGTGATCATTCCGTGTCTATCGCTTCTGCACACTCTCTTCGGCCATTATTATTGTTCCTTTTTCTCTCTTTATCGTATCGTGTCGTGTCGCGTCGATCATTCAAGTGATCTCCCCCACTTTCGATCAACCATCCTTCCTCTCAATCATCGACTACACCCGCCCCATGGACAACTAGTCCAATTCAATGAAACCTACTTTGTAAGTGCGTTGTACTGTCCCCATACTGTATTGCACTGTATCACCCTGAGAATGAGATATTGTCATGAAAGTGTCCTTAATTTAGGAAGCGTCTGTTGCTCTTCCTTTCTCGGCGTGCCCGCGGGCCCACGCCATTTCATTCGTCTGTCGTCCCATGTCACACCGCCGACTGCACGACTTACCTAAAGTCAATTGACACGGGACCGACTGACTAGCAACGTCCTGGTGGTTTGGAAGGGTGAAGGGCGAAGAGGGGAAAGGACTGTTAGTGAGGAGTAGTTGCACTACCGCTACTCTCAACCAAGCCTTCCCTCATCCGCGGCCCCCCTGATGTCAAAATTCCTCGAGAGATCGGAGGATGGGTGCAATCATGATCCTCAAGCCGACCAAGCCCCCCGACCCGTCATGTTGGGACTCATCAACCACGACGCACCCGCACCGCAATAACAGGGCCAGCACCAGCACAAGCCCAAACCCAAGCACAAGCACAAGCACCAGCACCAGCACAGGCTATGCGCAGGCTTCCCTCCCTCCCCCCGTCCCTCCCCCAGTGTCCCCAGCAGCCGTAAGAGGCGGCGGCGGAGGCGGCGGCGGCCACGTTGTGAGCAAGCATCGACCGAAGTACTGGAAGGGGAGAATGCGACAACACGCAAGGGAAATCCCCATTATGCTTTCTCTAACAAGCCTCGCACAAGACTTGACCCAACTCCTCAAGTACGTACACTTAGACAACACATCATCAGACATACAGTTGTAATCACAACACATCGCACTCCTCTCGAGCATCACTCCCCAGACAAAGGCCAGAACCAACGCCTGGCCCGTCCTTTGTGTGCGCTCATCAACCCCCTAGGTATGGCATTTGCCGCATATCACAATTCAGCTTCCCGTCAAAGACCACCTTCGTTTCGAAGCGACCCTGCAGGCTAGGTAGGGAATTTCTGCACTACGAATAAGTTGCTGTAAATTTAAATGAACAGCTATGCACCCCACGGCCCTGGGCCATGCGAACTTTATCTCGGATGGGCCTTTCTCTACTCTTTTCACACCCGTAACCTGCAGGCCTGCATCAACTATAACAGGCATCTTCTGCGGCTCGCCATCAAATCAATAGTCAGGCTCAATCTTAATTGCGACAGGGATCCCACATCGCTAAACCCTGCTGCGTGCTGAAAGCGCCTGTCTTGCGTCAAGCACGTTTGGGCTGTCGTTGCTGTGTGCTCCACGGAGTAGACTACTGACACAGTACCGGTAGGTATTGAAGGTTGACCTATTTCCATTACCCACACACCACAATTAGTTACCTGCTAGGGGGATGGCATCAACCATTGCTCCTTGCCCATCTGCATCTGACACGAGAGCAAGTGTTCTCAACAATGGTCTCAACCTTGACCCTCGCTTATCGTTTAGAGTCTCGCCCTTCCTCAACCTCCCTCACCGGCACCACAGACCAAGAACGCGACCAGCCTAGGTCCATTTCGGGCCGTGGAATCCCTTTTGCTATGTTTCCCTCTTCACACTCACTGCCATCCGTTCATCCAGGTATCTTCTTCGGGGCAGAGTTTTCACCAGAGGCCTTCTTCACACCGAAGCAGCACCGTAGGCGAAAACTCTGTCAAGTCAGGGAGCGTACACGACTTATGGCTTCTATTACATGACATGGCTGATGTTTACGGAGACGCGAATCTGTACCTGCGCCAGCCTGCACAGTTGACCTTTTAGAGATACGAGTTCTAAACGCAGTCATCGAAGTTGACAGCCGCCAGGCCAATCCACCTCCGCAATCCCAAGGTTTGCCGTTGTTGATCATCGCTCATCTCCCTTCGGGGGGGCGTGTCGTTCATTGCCTCAAGGGGGTTGAGCCGTAGCTTTTCGTGCCCGCTAGGTAGGTCCACACACTAATCATCAGCCGCCCGCATCTTGCCGGTCTGGATTGATGCAGATCCGGTTCCACCTTGCGAAGCACAGCTGTCGACCTCTTTTTTTCAAGAGTTCAACTCTGCTGCTGTGGGGCCAGCTAAATTCAGCACACCATGTGCACATCGCATCGCATCGGCTCTAATTTCCTCTGCGCAGCTACAGACTGTACGCTTGTGACTGTTCGAACGGCCGGAAGATTCTTGTCGTGGAACTTGGCCAGGCCGGGTTGTGCTAGCTCTTTGCTTCTTCCCTACGATGATCGTGCTGTGGCGTACGTGCTGTGGAGATGTATTCCTTCCGACGAAATGCGCAAAGACATCAGTCTATCCACTACTGATGCTGCATCTTCGATTGATAGCCCCTTTAGTGACATGTTCGCTTTCCTCGCATGGAATGCTTATTGTGTTGCCAATCGCTCGAGCCGCTGGGGTGAAAGGCTGCCGTACAGGAATAGTCAACCTCAAATGATATGCATCAAATGGCACCATCAATTGGCACTCCTCCTCAGCATCCTCGCGCGTAGCACCTAACACGAGTCCACCATTTTCACATCGAAGACACTCGTCCCTGCCCAAACATTCTATCTGAAAAGATCTCAATATCACCTGCGAGCTTTCACGGCATGCGCATATCATGGGGGGGGATTTCCCGGCGTTGGGACCGTGTGCGACGAGTACTGCAGCCCAATCTCTGTGTGACTTGCCACATTTCACTTAGATGTGTCGCGACTTGATTGCTTTTTAAAGTGGACTGTGAGAGCTTCTCCCCTTCTTCCACAAGGTCTACATATTGGATTTTGTTTTCTTTCCAGGGTGCTTTCATTGATCTATGAAGACCAAAGTCGTCGGTTGAGCTACTGGGCGACTCGAACAGATGACCCAATTAGGAAGTCAGTCGAAGTAGCCAATCACAGTGCGACTATCGGTGCTGAAGAGCGAATCTCGCTCAAGCGTACTCGCTATGAGTAGCTCGTAACAATTACAGTGACCTGCTACCCATACTTTGGATGACTGTCTGCAAGGTATGAGTTTCAGCTTCTTGTTGTCGCTGTTGTCGATGATTATGATGATGATGTCGTTAGATGCGTCCAACTCCTTTGTTACGCAGACCCAGTAACCCGTTTCTCACAGAGATGGACGGGCTCGTCGTGCTTACGGTGGCTTACGGGTTCCACGTGCATGCCTTGGATTAGGTACACATCAGCATTTCTTTATGTGTGGGTCAAGGTACGAGTAGGCAGGTCTGTACAGTATGTGCTTGCATATGGCAGTCGGGCCCAAACAATATTTTGATGCCCGTCTGACATGATACTATTCTTTGAAGCGAAAAGAAAAAAAAAAGAAAACAAAGCACAGAATGAGAGACAAAAAAGCCTGGGCGAGGTTCCAACAGCAGCACTTCCGAGATTCCTTCCAACCTTTACTGTCATCCATGTATTGCTTTGCTTACTTTTTAGGATTCTGACTGCGCATGACTGATTAGATCCTGATCAAGACTTCCAACATCTCATCCCTGCAGGGAAGAAGCTTGATGTACAAAGTTCCTACTACCGGCACTTTCCAGTGAAATAGATGAGGCTCAGCAGATGCACGTTGACAAATATTTCACCTCTAGTTGACATTTGAGTGGAGTTGGGTGAGCTCTATGGAGGATCAGTCTCACACAACAAGCGCTTGTAGCTACACTTACTTCTCCATCTACACACTAGCAATGATCCATTCATACTACCATTCATCCATCCTTGAATCACCTCATCCTCAGTGTAGAAATGGGAAAGCTTCTATCAACCCGCAAGACTAGGCCTCGACATTATGCACTCGGTGAATAACCCCAGGATTTGACTCTGAAATGGCCCTTCTCCTTACAGCGCTGCTGACCTGACAATCCAACTCAGGACCAGTGCCTCTACTGCATCAGTAGTACAATCCTTCTGCCTGTCTACTTACCTTCGGACATCATGCACGTCAACCCGGGGCGACGAGCGAGCATGCATCACACGTGTTCGCCCAAGCAAAGAGAACCCCAAGCATGCCAGGCAACTTTACGCCCGAGAGCAACTCATCTAAATCACCGACGGGCTAAACACCACCACATCGAACAATAGCAACAGTAGCAGCAAAAAACAACACAAACAACAATTCACACATCCCCTGATCCGTCCTACCCATTTCTTTCAAGCAGAGCCGCACGCTTGCAAGCTTACACCCACCAGGCGCACTTGTCATAAACCGATTCATCGAATCCCTTCCAACATTAAGCGCCGAACCACACACCCACTCCAAATGCTAACTACCACATTACATACATGTCTTTCCTCTACCCGCCATCCACTTGCCGACATTTCCACCAACCTTTCCTCTCCTCCACGTCGTTATACACTTGCTCCCTGTTATTCCCATCCAACAGCCTTGTAAGGAGGATACGAAGAAGAATAGACACTCAAGCGCCGGGCATCTAACACTAGCTTCAGTGTAGCCGCCTTGAGGCCTCCTCCCTTACGCACACTCACTTCCTCGCGATGTTTTCATATCCAGTAGTTTAGACGCGGGGAGAGAATAGCGTAGAATAGAGTAGATAGAACTGGATTGACTTTCGGCCCCCATACCGAACCATTCCATCAATTAAAGAAAAGTAGAGCAGAGCAAAGGTAAGGCAGAGAAGAGAAGTGGAATTCAGCCTTGTATCACCCAGCAAGCTACCCAACCCACACGGCGACACAAAGCCTGAGTGGAGGTGTGTTGACGGGAACAACAGGAGTGAGAGAGGAAGGATTCAGCGAGGCACGGCTGAGTACTCTTCGATACAGTTGGAGGGTACACGACTGCGGCAAACTTAGGAAATAGGAAGATGCATGTTTCTTTCTCTCTCCTGTCTTTGTCCGTCTTTCGTGGCGTTCCGTTGTCTTTTTCCCTTCTTTCTTTCTGCCTTTCGTTTAGAGGCTGGGAGAAGATATTCGTAAAGGTGAGACCTGTGAAGGAATCAAGGCCGAGGTGTGTGTATTCCCATGAACAAGGGATTTTTTCCGTTGGATTGATTGATCCCGGTACTTTTTCGTGTGCTTTGTGTCTTTCTTTTTTCCTTTCATTTCCTATCATACGACCTCATTGCTTGTTCCTCCCCTGTACGATGGACGGTGTCATCAGGGAATTGATCTTGAACTTGGGCTTCAGCTTTGTTTGCTCTCCCATGGTTTGTTTGTTGGTTAGTTGAATAAAAAAACAGAATGAGAAGTCTATGCAGTCACTTGCAACTGTATGTCCTGGTAACCGTACTCCACAAATCCGAACATGACATTATTTCGATTCAGGAGTGAGGCAAAGGAGGGTACAATTGTCAGTTTACTAAAGCTGACAATTACTCCCTTCTGCTTTTAAGTCTCTATATCTAGTCCCTTCCATATTAACGTACTATTCTCACCTCTCGTTACGTGAGTTATCACCAGAACGGGATATGGAGAAAATATGCCATCGGAGGAGTACCTCCTTTATGGTCAGATCTTCCTGCCACTCTGCTCGTATGCCCACCAGGATCATGAGTTCCTCAGTGAATAACAAGAGTTCGTTCTAAAAATAATCTTTTCTTATAAAACGAATTGGTTTCTTTGCGTCGTAAGGGAGGAGTGTGTTGAATGAGGAAACTCCAAATTTCAACTATATCAGCCATAGGTCTCGAACATTATTCGAGACCATCACTCCCACTATGTAAATGACCTTTACGCATATTCGATGATTTTCTGTTGGTTATCTGGAGTATTGCATGTATTTTACTTTTTGATCATGTAAATGTGGTAAGTTTGAACGTGATAGATGATCAATCCACCCCGGATTAAAAATTCTCCAAAGTATCAATAACTTTAGAGCATATGCATTGGTGTGATAGATGGAATAAAGGAGGTTCGAGTAAGATTTCTATTTGGTCCTATCGATTACTATGTTGGAACCTGCTTTGGGAGACTTGTTACTTACGTATCTGTAAGTATCGAGATTTTTGTCATTCCTAAATTGATCTCTTATGACATATTACTATATTAGACATACAGTCCTCGACATTCTTTGATATTCTCTACAGGATAGTGATTTAAGGCAGCGGTATGGGTGTTTGATCTCATGAATAAAGCTATAGTGCTAACTTGCCCTTGGAAAGTATACATAAAATCATCCTAGCTTCGACTTCACAGCTTTCGAGGAGAAGGTATGTATACAGCCCATGTAACTCCTGAATGAACTCGGGCAAAATTATCATTGTATTTCCAGCTACTTCTATTTCGACAGTACCGAACGAAAACTCATTTCGCTATTTCCGTTCTTTGCCTATAACTATCTATCCTCAATTTCACGCCGGACTAGACACTGCTACAGTATTTGTCATTTCAAAGACATTTTTGTCTCGATTGATAGATGCTTGCTCCATTCTTTGAGACATTCATCCATATCCGATGCTACGAATAGGGGCAATGACTAATCGACATCGGTACGAATCTTCTCCTTACTAGAGTTGCTAATTACCTAGGTAGTTCGTGCTCAAAGTTTTGCCACTGATATTGCAAATCTTCAATGAAACATGTGCTCACGATACTTATTGTTTTTGACGTACTCAAGTCCCGATTAGGAACAGGACTGGTGACTAGCATAGTGACACTCTATAGTCTCCAGCCTATTGGGAGTAACCCACCCTCGCCGCCTCAGTCGTCCCAGGCGAAAGGACAATGGAGCCGCGTCCCAACCACAAGGACTCAGTCATGCAACCGCGTCCCGACTCGACTGAGGCGACCGCATGGCGACACAAGGGGGCCCACTGAGACACGAATCGGAGAGCCCGGCTCCCTTCGTTGCACATGTCTGTGCAACGAAACCGGACCTCCTCAGGGCTCCTTTGGTATGATCTTACATTTGCCATACACGATCTTTTCGTACTTCCTAGGTACAGGATCGGTGGGGGTGTCACGCTAGAATCGGTGAGACCGCCCCGGGAATATACCTATGGGATGAAATTCCCCATTGGAGACAATGGCCGTATTCGGCAAGAGTGGGACAGAGTTGCGCAATGGGGAAACATGTTCGAGTATGAGTGATTACTGTGATACGAGATCGTCGTCGCACGAGTTGATACATATGCGATATTGATGATTCTGAGCAGGGCCTAGCACTTGAGAGACGAGAAGTTCGAGTCAGTGATCGGTTTCGCGGTCCGGTAAAAATAGAATCTGGTACAATGATCAAGTATCACTTCAAGACTTGTCTTGCATATGGCTTTTCTTTCTCGCGGATAATACTGAATTCGCTGATATTCTGGTTTGTAGAGAACTAGTGTCGTCGGAAACATTTTGGGGATAATCGGAATAGGTTCGGAGAGATACGTAAGGCAGCAGCCTTACTTTTACTCGATCTACAGCCGCAGAACACACAATGTATTCGTACATTTTCTTTTGATTCATTAGAGTTAAATTACATCTCGAAAGGCACGCTAGCGCCTCATAGGCCTGAATCGAAAAGGGTCACCAAAAGCCAAAAGAAGAGCTAGGATCGAATAGAAGCGACACTGACTCTCGTCTGCGGTACTTTGCCACAGTGACCATTCGTCCAACCTATCTCAACCATGAGCGACAACAAGTTCTCTGGCACATTGCCAGACGAGAATTCCTCGGAGGCCGAGACATACGATGCTGTCTGTCACTGCGGAACGGTCGAATACTCGGTGACGCTTACGCCTCCTCTACCTAAACAGAAGGTCGTATCGTGTAATTGCTCCATCTGTTCGCGAAACGGCTACTTGCTCGTGTATCCGCTACGAGCACAGTTCAATCTGAAGAGCGGCGACGCCGCTCTTAAGACGTACTCCTTTGGGAAAATGAGGAATCATCACAAGTTCTGCGGTCGATGTGGGAGCAGCGTCTTCTTCGACCCCAGGCTTATCGAACTGGGGGATGGATCACCGGATCTGTTAGGAGTTAATGTAAGCCATGAAAATGGAACTGACTGAATTAAGTTCTAACTGAAGCAAATAGGTCCGCATGTTCAAGAATGTTAAACTGGACGAGCTGGAGATTGTGCAATACGACGGGAAGAACCAAATGCCTGACGTAAGCAACGTATCTCATCTACAATGAAAACAATCCACCATATCCAGTAAACTCTCTGTAGCCTTATTTCTGTAATTATTATCTGTAAATTTGCGATAGGTTTAACTTCTATCAGGAGGTTGACATCCATTTTATGCCCTCGTGCCAAGACCTCGGGATTCACAAAGTGGGATACGCCGATCAAGCTTCAACCTCTACTTGCATATGACGATAGCTTGTCCGATATCCAGCATTGCGCTGCTAGACGAGATGCTGCTTCCATGATGCGTCCTTGCTCCTTTACTGCTCCGCGAGCATTGCGCTTGCCAGCGACAGCAGCGCAATCTCTCTGCCGACCTCGAACCCTCCAGCGCGCCTCCCGTCGCAATGTCTCCGCCTGCACCAAACGTCACACTCCCGCTCAATCGCGAATGAGATTATCTGCCGTTCCCATACGATATCTTTGGTACATTCTATGCGGTGGAATTGGTGCTGGCATGGGAATATCCGTCAATACCTTGGTAGCATCGCGTTTGTCTCCACCCACGCCCGGATCTTCAGAAGACCAGCACGCCCTCGAGCAGCTCGCACAAGGATGGGACAAGCTCGATGCAATCGTATCTTTGCGATCGAAGGGTTATAATCTGCATTCAGACACATCATTGAGCGGATCCGGTCCAGGGAAAGGCGGTTGGCTGGAATTAGACCTCAGAAGACACATAGCCGAGGACACCAACGTCGCAGAGAAACCTACGCGGACGCTGACAGAAGATACGCTGACTGGCATTCGAGGGCTGGGGATACAACGGGCGTTCTGGAATTCCGAGACTCGAGAGATTGTAGCAGTCGTTTGGATTGGCACCATGCTATCAGGCTGGCCGGGCATAGCTCATGGGGGCGTGATCGCCACTATATTCGAGGATGTGATGTCTAGAATGATGGCAGGGCCTCATGGATCTGTAGGTATGTATCAAATCTATCTTTCTATACCGAACTCCCACTGATGCCCAATTCACTAGATTCGGTCTCCACACCAAGTTCAATGAGCGTGGACTATCTGCGCCCTACATTCAGTGGAAACACTTTCATCCTCCGCGCCTCTTTCTCTAAGCCAGCCCTCTCAGAAGAAGCAAGACCCCGCGAGCCTGAACCCAAATCCTGGCTTCCCTCCTGGAAAGACTTCACGAAGAAGCCCTCGGGTGCATCGACTGTGGAGATCAACGGCACACTTGAAGATCTAGATGGCAAGGTCAAAGTCAGGGCCAAATGCGCTTGGCCGGCCTCTGCAGTTGTAAATAGAGGATGATCATCGTTTTACCATGTAAGTAGCAGTTGAAGTGTGCAATCGTGAGTGATTCCCCTTTAGACATAGAAGTATCAGATATAATACCCTATCAACGTAAATGGAATACGTTCTTTAAGATATATTACTTGCACCGCTGATCAGTCACATTCGAGAATTGTAGCGCTAATTGACGGTGATGATCTGCCGGGTTTTGGACATTAGAACATAATCCTCACGACGTGTACGAATTGCACTCCACAGTCCGCGAGCACGCCAATGCATATTGTCGATAGCACATATCGATCACGATGACCATGGCATTGACCTAGTTTCCCCAGCCCCAAGTCACATATCCCCCCCAGTGACAATCATAGATCTGATCGGAATGGGGAGTGCCGTAGCCTGGTGCTAAAAACCTGCGGGAGCGGGATGACGGCAGAGGCGTCGATACAGTATTCACCACGAATTCATCGTCAATCGTCAACAAATTGCGATACTTTGCCAATCTCACTTTCACACGTGGTGAGGGAGTATATCGGTAGTGTTGTGTGGCAGCTGAGCACATAAAACACTCTCTCGCAAAGGTACTCGATGCGCGAATTGGCCGAAGAGAAAAATTAGTCTACCGTGGTCGACATTACCATTGGCTACCTTGCATAAGGCACATATTTGACTCGTCCGTCCCAGAGCGGGAATTGATGCTTGCTGAGTATGGCGATTTACGGAGTACTTGGTTTAGGGTTGGCGAGGGGGCTGGCGATAAGCTCGCGCGGCTGGGCTGGAAACAAGCGGAGTGTGATCGCTTCGCTGCAGGTAGATGACAATATTATATCGTGAAGTCAGACCAGACACCAAGAGAAATTCGCCGACTGGGCAATAATCGGATGCCTGACGGGCAAAGAAGTTGGCAGTGATCCGGATATGTCCGGCCGGCGAGTGTCTGAGGTGGGAAATAAAATGTACTGAGATTGACTGATATGCTGGAATCTGGGTTGATGCAGTTGGCTGCGACGCCGTGGTCGATAGACTGTGGTATTGTACGCTTGGAGCTCTATCTGTGATAGAGCGATGAACCCATACTTTGATGATTCCAAGAGGCCCCAAGCAAGAAGTAGGCGCAGCATTGCGTGGCCCAAATATTGCCAACCTCCCTATATTCAGTTCATGAACACATTCTCTTGTCCTCAACGGTTGCTGCTAGCCGGATGCTGAGAGGGCGTTTTGGCAGGATTACAACATGATGAGTATGTGGTCTGGGGAGATCGGCTATGTGCCTGTGAATGCTCATGATCCCGGCGTGCGATCAATCCAAATGTGGGCATTCGATTCCCCAGTAAGTGATGCGCCATGACGATCGCCACGAGCTAGCACCTGGCATGGTGCAGCAAGCGGCAGTGAGGCTTGAAGAAAGCCTGGAAATGGAAATACCTAACTATGCAAGATGCATGCAGATTGGATTTTGAAGATAACACTTCTATGAAAACGGATTGTAAAAGTAACAAAGCGATTGAATGGTGTCTTGATGATGGTTGTGGTTGTTGCTGCGTACATAGCATAGGCCAACCTCGCTTGAGAGCAGGGAGAAATCCTGGCCCATAAGAAGGATATCGGAAGGGAAGTGGATACCATGGAGGCCATGCCATGCCTTTTTCGAACCAATACCTTCCGTCCAAAGCATCAATGAAGAAATGTCTCCACGGAAGACTGAGGATGTTGTAGCCTTCCCCATCGAATCAACTGTCACCGCCCATCTGCTGCATCATCAGCCGCTAGCGCAGCGGCGCCAAAATGCTCCTTCGAGTCCAATACTCTAGGTACTCTTGGTCTTTCTGTGCAAACCCATAATTAACCCCATAGCCTGCCATCATGGTTCTTCTTGAACCGAATCTCTCGCTCTGGACTTCGTTGTGCAAGGCTGTCACTTTTCGTTCGTCCCTGGACCATATCCATTCGTTCCGCTCCGCCCTTTATCAACAAGAACCTTCTCTAGCCCGGCCATTCAATCGTTACAAAAACATTGGCAATACGAGCGGCACTACCGATTGGCACTACCACTTACTCTTGAGGGAACTGGAGTCTTAACAACTAAAAGAACTTTCGTTCTTCTCTATTCTGATCTTACGCCAGGACGGTACCGCAACATCTATGCCTTCTTGATCGCAAGCCACCAGGTCCCTTCGCCGTTATCGACCCTTTACTGATTATCCCTTCATCCCTCCCGGAATATCCAAACGGACCCAGTTACCCTTTGGCGTGACCAGTGTATGCCAACTCGAGCTGGTCGCTCATAGGTCGTCTTGGCATATAAATCAGGAGGCTGGTCAACCTCAGACTACTGAAAGCCCACCATACCGAATCGACTATCGCGAGCACACAAATAATCAGTCATTCCGGACTTGCCCACTCACTATGGCGCCCACGGTGTCTCCTCGGCTCCGGCAATTGGCTTTTCCCATCCTCTTGCTCTTGCTCTCATTCATAGGAACAGTATATGCAGAAAATCCAGAGGGCTTCGTTACGGCTACCGTTGATGGCGAGAGAGTCCTTGTCAAAGATGATAGACGGCCTTCCATCTACACAGGAGACTATGCCAGCTGTATGAGCGGGGGCAGCTTCGAAGTGACGAGGTTCGATGCCGCCTATTATAAAGATAACATGACGGTCATGTTTCATCTCGGCGGTTCGTCGAAACTGAATAATGAGTCTATTATGAGTATAGTGAGCCGAAGTTTTCCAGATGATGCGTTACTAAATAGTAGACAGTGTTCATTGGCGTATACGCGTACGGGGAGAGCCGGTTCGACCTGACGTTCAACCCATGCAGTGCCAATATCTACAGGTATGATATCTCTTCTCAACGTCCAATGTACATATCTTGTTCTAACAAATAGAAGTGCTTGCCCGGTAATGAATGATATCCCAATCGAAGCGCAGGGTATAATTCCGATTAGTGAAGCGGATGCCTCTGTAATTCCTGAGATTGCACTGAGTATCCCTGACTTTGAAGGTGAGGCAGTATTGAGGATCTTTGCCAATTCTACACAGGAGGAGATTGGATGTTACACCGCGGTTCTCAGAAACGGAAACACCTTTTCTCACCCAGAAGCGGTGGGACCGGTGCTCGGAGTGTTCACTTTCATTGCAGTGATATCGTCTTTCGCTACGGCCATCTACGGCGACAGCGTGCCGGAGATGCGGAAGCATTATGCACACTCACTGTCCGTTTTGGTTGTGTTCGCTGTATGGCATCACATCTTCTTCAGTGGTGCTTTGTCGGTTAGCTGGCCCAGTGTACTTGTTGCTTTTTGGAACAATTACGCATGGGCAGGAGGTATGATCTATATCGACAGCATGCAGAGCACCATCGCCAGATTCATCGGTTCAAACAAAGGCAATACCATGGCCGTTAGTGCAGCTGGTCAGAATATCGATCTTGGGCAAGGAATAGACATCAAAAAGATCTATTGGAAGCGATCGGCCCTGTCTAAACCCCTCAACATACCTGGACTTTATAGGCGAAGCAAGTATAACACTGTAGCTCGACGTTTTGAGCAGGCCCTGGCGGCGCGAGACGCTGCGAATGTTTCAAGCTCTTCAAGTCCATTTTCCTGGTACGGCAATCCAGCTCGAGAGGGACTTCCTCTCCCGGGTAACTATTCGGGATTCGCTGGCACTCTCGCTCAACAGGACATCCCCGCTTCAAATGCGTTCATGACCGGCTTCCTTTGGTTCCTCGTTCTCCTGGCTGCCGTGGTATTCTCCGTTGTTGCCTTTAAGTTCCTCCTCGAGGCTTTGATTAAGATTAAAGGAATCCGCCGCGATCGACTGGTCTACTTCAGAACCCACTGGCTCGGATACACGGCGCTGGCCGCTTTGCGAACTCTCTTCATTGTTTTTTTCACTATAATGTTTCTTTGCCTTTTTCAATTTACCTACCTCGATACAACTGGCCCAGTCGCAATCGCAGCTGTGGTGTTCTTGGTCATGCTCTTTGGGCTTGGGGGCCTCGCAGGCTACGCTTGTTTTCACCGAATCAAAGTAGGGCGTTATGTCTCTGAGCCAGATCGCATAAACGTGGAAAAACGAAAGATCCTTAAAGGTATCCCTTGGTACGGATTCTCCCGAGCCAGCAAGCATCATCGATCGGAAAGCGGAACATACATTGGTTCGATGCCATGGTGGACGATCCACCCAGCTTCAGACGCCGAGAAATCCGTCCACGACGATGAAGACTTCACGAAGAGATTCGGCTGGCTAGCTTCTCGATTCCGCCGGACTCGCTGGTGGTTCTTCGTCGTGTGGCTCGTCTACGAGTTCATTCGTGCCTGCTTCCTCGCTGGTGCCTCGGGCAACGCAATGATCCAAGTCTTTGGTCTCCTTGCTGTGGAGTTCATTGCGTTTGTTACAATCGTCATCATGCGACCGTTCGAGGGTATGCGCTTGAACATCCTCGTAGTTTACTGCCTCGGATTCAGTAAGGTGGCTACTGTCGCGTTGTCGGCAACCTTCGACACTCGTTTCAATCTGCCTCGGATCCCCGCCACGGCTATCGGAATCGTCATCATTGTCATACAAGGGATACTCACGGTCGTCACGATGATTGCCATCTTCGTCGGTGCTATTTCGAGTTGGATGTCCGTTAAACGGGATCGCGATAGCGAGACGTTTAGGCCGAGGAAATGGAAGGGGATGCGAGAGAAGTATTTCAGATCTATGGACACGAAAGCGCTGGATGTCCCGCCGCCGCCACCCCCTCCGCCTGCGATTCCAGAACCGCCTAGGGACCCGTACTTCAATGTCAACTCTTTCAGGCGCATGGCTAAGATCGAGGATGAAGATGCGGAGTTCAAGATGGAGATCCAGGGAGGCGACCCAAATGCATCTACGATGTCTTTCTCTACCGAGCAGTACGGTGTTGGCGAGAAACATTCCAGTCCTAGTAGAGCGGCTAGCATCAGGTCGCAAGTGTCATACACGAGCTTGCCCGCCGGGGCTCGTGTCCATCGTGCCAGTTGGAGTTCTCGGGATTTCAATGAGCACTTCGGGCACGAGCGAAAACATACGAGGGGTAACTCGATGAATTCGATGTTCGATGGCGAAACCCGTGCCACCAGCAAGAAGCTTCCAATTACCAACACTCGCGCGGTAGGAAGCGACGATAGTATAGCTTGTGTGTCGAGTAGTCCTTCCAGCGAGGCCACGACTCCTGAGAATCATCCCGTTTCCAACATTCCTAGCCCGCCCTCTAGACCTAGAGGCAGGACCAGTCTGCACTCTCCGAGACCACAACTGCAGACGCTAGTCAGCGAAAATGAAATTCCAAGCCTTGCGAGCACCCGCAACGCAAGGGATGCGACGGGTACTAATCGAGCCTAACAACGACAACTACAGAGTAGTTTGTCCAAGTTTCGATGGAACCAAATTTTGCAATCTCTTTCTGGCATTCTTTGTATCCAATAGTGAAGCATTTTCATTTTACGGATATATTTCTGCATTAGCGCCTGCTTTCATATTCTGTACATAGGCATACACGCATCACGATTCTACGAGTAGGAAGGTATCAACCGGCGTTGTGGAATTCAGTGTATCTGAACTAAAAGGGTTCAACGTGTACGGAGCTCATCAGGTACATGAGGATATTTTGATTATCGGATGTAAATGTTCTGCATCGAATCGACGGACGTACGACGTAGGAGTAGGATAATTGACGATTGATTGAATTTTTTTACCAAATGGCAGCATATGCTCGTAATGATTGCTGTTCAGCCGCATTGCATCGGAAGATTGACGTCATACCTTTGTGTCGTGTCAGATGACCTATTTTTATCAGAGCCTCCCCGAAAACGAAGGAAAAATACGGCACGAGCTGTCAACGGCGGTCGAGCCAAAGGCCGCCCGTTGATAGACCCAACATGGCACTTCCTACGGGAGCACAATTATTGAGAATCCCATGGGACGCTCTAGAAACCTAGCGAAATGCGTGTTGTCTCACATTCCACCATGTTCCTTGTTTTTGGATGCACCCTTGTCGAACAGCATCATTGCTTGTGGCGTCAGACCACCGCACTGGCCGCCACGTACCGTAATCTCGGAAAAGGACAGAACAGATTTCAGAGTACGATGTGTGAAAACGCGAAGGAAGGACGGATGAGTTGATGAACTACGTCAGTACTCCGTAATTCCAGAGAGTCTCGTACGGAGTATCGGAGTACATGAAATGAACAAAGATGAACAAACCAGCGAGCTACGAGTAGTATAGGGTCGTGTTGATCAGTCCTTTCAAACACCGCCGGTGATGCATCTATTGTGGAAGAACTTCGCGCAGGTGTGAGTGCAAGACAGACTCATTCGTCTGATAAGGGTGGATAGCAGTTCTTGGGACGCGCAGTCAGCGACATTACATGTCCGCGGTGGAGTGGTGTTGAAGGTCGCGATCGCAAGGGTGCCGTGAGACTAACTCGAATGGAGGACATGGAAATTCAATGACATCGAAATTCATCAAAGCATCTCGATCGTAAGGGAAGTTTTGCAATAGGGATATTGAGGTATGGGTGCTGATATCTTCTGCATTGGGCGCATGGTGGTGGGGGGAGGATGGGAAAGGATGGGAGAGAAAGGCAGAAGAGAGGTTGGGATGGGATGGAAATGACGACAGCGGTGGAATTTAAGCATGTTGCGCATAACTCTCAAAAAGGCTAGGCGCCACGACGGAAGAAGTTCACCAGCGAATCAGAGGAAGGGATGGAGGATGTGTAGAGCCGGATTGGGATATGCAGGGACGATCGCTGCTCTTTGTAGCGCGTTCGGGGGTTATGCACGCCTATGCCATGACAGCCATACGAGTAGTTAGCAACCAGAAGAGCAGGTTTTTTGTAAAAGTCGACGGCACTGTGAACTGTGAACTGTGGATGGGGAGTCCCATTTTGCGGGTATCGTGACCTGACCAAGCTTTTTCCTCTCGCTCAAACCTGCATGGGTGGTGATTAAGATGGATCTGGGGCGTCTATGTCATTTGCGGACGGGATATGATTTGTGTCACACAAGAAGGTGTGACCTCCTCCTTCACACCAGACTGACGTCACGCTAAATAGAAGGAGGGAGTGAGAGACACAACTGTTTATAAGGATGGAATGCTCTGTCCTTCACCGTCCCTGACAACACAACAATTACAACAACCACATCCACAACCTACAAACCAGCTCACAAAACCACTCGATCGTCTTCAACGGTCTCAATAAAATCCCACACTTTAACAAACAACCACTTCGACTACTGCAAAAATGGGTGCCGTCGTATCTTGCGTACGTATTAGTCCAGCCTTACCCTTACGCTACAAATCTAAGCGAACCTCTTTACTAACGACCTTTTAGATTCAATCCATCTTCCGCACCATCGGAAACTGCCTCATGGCCATCGTGCATGCCATCGGAGCTGCTTGCACCGCTGTCATCAACGCCATCGTCGCGCTCTTCGACATCGTCATCTCTTGCTTGACTTGCGGACGCGGTGGAAGCAGGCGACGAGGCATGAAGACTCGTACCCGTCATACTACTAGTAGAGTCTAGTAGATGCTCTGCAACACACCTAATGCTAAGCTTAGTGTTGCAGGGCATGGACGAAGGCACGTTGTCGTCCTATGATGGGGAGATCAATCTGAAGACGGCTCGACGGACGATCGAACACCTTCCCTTCACGACACAACCTTTTACGCTTGTTCCTCCTTTATTTCCTTTGTTATCATGCTGCGATTACCCCCTCTTGCGAAGATCTTGCGAGCGTTTTCCAAACCTGTACGATGTTTCCTATAATACGTTTTACGGAGGACGGGGGCTGCATTCTTCACGGCCGGACTGTATAGATACCCTGATTCCAAACACCAATGAATGGATTTAATCTCTAAACTTTGATATCTGACCATTGGTTCTATGTGAAATGATCATTGTATAAACGTTCTATTCTTGTGCTCGCTCACCAAAGGACAGAAATGGCTAGCTTGCGAGCGATGGGATTGGCGGGGTACAACCGTCTGTGCACCTCCATTATCGGAGCGACGCACCCCTGCACGAACTAAATTTTGACGAAGTGACTGATAGTTGGACTCAGACCTCACAGTCACATCCAATCCAACCCCACCTAATACACAAACAATATACACAATATGGCGTCCGAGAAGAAAGTCGCAGATAACATGCTTTGGGGAGGTCGATTCACCCGTAAGCCACCCTAATTGATTCCAATTGTGCCCTCAAATCATGGTGATCTAACCTCCCAGCATAGAGGGCCTTGACCCGGTGATGGAACAGTACAATGCTTCTCTACCCTACGATCGTCGTTTCTACACCCAAGATATTGCTGGGTCAATTGCCTTCGCCCGTGCGAATATGAACAATGGCATTCTCACTGCCGACGAGTTCGCCGCAATCGAGAAGGGTCTCGGAG
Organism: Aaosphaeria arxii CBS 175.79; assembly: GCF_010015735.1. Classification (NCBI taxonomy): domain Eukaryota; kingdom Fungi; phylum Ascomycota; class Dothideomycetes; order Pleosporales; genus Aaosphaeria; species Aaosphaeria arxii. Next base: position 1,297,334 of record NW_022983476.1, on the reverse strand, counting down.
AGGTCAAGAAAGAGTGGGCCAATAACACCTTTGAGGTCAAGGCCAACGACGAGGACATTCACACTGCCAACGAGAGACGATTGGGCGAGATCATCGGCAAGGACATTGCTGGAAAGCTGCACACCGGAAGGTCTAGGAACGACCAGGTCGCTACTGATATGCGATTGTGGTTGAGGGATGAGCTCCGGAAGATTGAGAAGATCTTGGAGGATTTCGTCAAGGTTAACATCGCTCGGGCGGAGAACGAGATCGACGTTCTGGTAGGTCAACACAGGATGGAGCAGAACAGGAGATCGTGCTGACAAGGATGAAAGATTCCAGGATACACACATTTGCAGAAAGCACAGCCGGTTCGATGGTCACACTGGGTTCTCTCGCACGCAACTGCCTTCGCCTCCGAGCTTGAGCGCCTCCGGGAGGTCATCAAGCGGGTCAATCGTTCACCACTCGGCTGCGGTGCACTCGCCGGTAACCCTTTCAACATCGACCGCGAAGCCATGGCCAAAGAACTCGGTTTTGAGGGACTCCTCTACAACTCTCTTAACGCTGTCGGTGACCGCGACTTCGTCTTTGAGACTCTCCAATGGGGATCCAGCTTCATGCTGAAAATCTCCCGCTGGGCGGAAGACCTGATCATCTACTCCTCTCTCGAGTTCGGTTTCGTGCGATTGGCAGACGCCTACTCCACCGGCTCATCCCTCATGCCGCAGAAGAAGAACTCAGACTCGCTGGAGCTCCTCCGTGGAAAGTCCGGCCGAGCATTCGGACAAATGGCAGGCCTTTTCTGCACCATCAAGGGTCTCCCGACGACCTACAACAAGGATCTCCAGGAGTCCGTCGAGCCCCTGATCGATCACATCAAGACGGTCAGCGACTCGATCCTCATCGCCACGGGCGTCCTCTCCACTCTCACCATCTTCCCGGAGAAGATGCACGCCGCGCTCACCCCGGAGATGCTCGCAACCGAGTTCGCAGACTACCTCGTCAGGAAGGGCGTCCCCTTCCGCGAGGGCCACCATATCTCCGGCCGCGTCGTCGCGCTCGCAGAAAGCGAGGGGGTGCCTATGGACAAGCTCAGCCTAGAGCAACTGAAGGGTATCGATGCCCGTCTCGGTGACGATGTCGTAGAGTGTCTTGATTACGAGAGGGCTGTTGAGTTGAAGAGCGCCATTGGCGGCACTAGCAAGAGCGCGGTCAGGGAGCAGATCGTCATCTTGAAGAAGACCCTTGAATCTAACTAAAGTGATCTGTTTCGCTCATGTTCACGAATTGATACGAGTTATTCACCTGGGGTGTTTGTTGGCTAGGGACAATGTTCGGTGTCGGGTTGCACAATGTACACACAAGCAACGTTATTAGATTCTCAAACTTGTGGAATTTAACTATAGGAAGAAAAAAGGAATAAGAGAATATGGATACCCCTACACATGGAATGTTCCTCCAGCGTTCCCAAATTGCTGCAAGACACGAATGCATGCGTGCCTCCATCTTCTCTAAAGGATGATCTTGCGGGCAGAAATAACATTGTTTATGTGACAGGTCTAGGTACCAACGTTCATTTGTTGATCAGGTTAACAATGATAATGCAACAAAAGTTCACAATGCAAGATACATTCACTCTTAACAAGGCAGGCCCCAATCACCATAAAACGCAAAGATACTGGCCATTTTCTGTTTTCCCTCGATTCGAACGGAAGGATTCCCTACATCAACATATAGCATTTGAGATTGCCCTACATCATGGTGGCCGCCATCCAAAGCAAATTTCTAACCGGACTCATTGTCCGTAAGGACTACGAGTACAAAAGAAAGCTCGGGTCAGGTGCCGATGGAGTCGTCAAGCACTACACCCACAAACGATTGCCAAACACCACAATAGCAGTCAAGACGCCTAGTGAAAGGGGCCGAATTCCGATGCAGATGGAGCTTTCAATAATGCGGAAAATAGGCAAGTCGCCATACATAGTCGAAATGCTAGGGTACGACGAAAACTGGGGTCCCGCTATCTTCTACGAGTACTGTGCACTTGGAGATGCATTTTCATACCCACAGCAGCTTCGCCAGTTATATGGAGTGGTACCGGAGGAGACGATCTGGAAGTTCTTCTCCGACGTCGCGAAGGGGCTGGACTACCTTCACAACGCCCTCGGTGATAGTATGGTCCACGGGGACCTCAAGTGCGAAAACGTGCTCGTGTCGTACCCGTGGGCAATGCCGCCCAACCTACCGGTCCTGCCGACCTTCAAGATCGCGGATTTGTCACGCACGGCGGCCCAGTCTGGAAAATCAGGGGCGCCGCTTGTGTTCCACGGGACGTACGAGTACGGTCCACCTCATTCGGAGCGAGCGAAAGGGGCCACGCCTGCGACAGATGTATGGTGTTTGGGTGCGTCCATCCAGTCCTTTGCTCTTGGACGGGCGGCTCGTTTGAGCAGGGCTAGATTCTTGAAACATTTGCAGCTTACTTGTGGTAGAGAGAACGCCCCCAAGCCTTACCAACTCGACGAAGAGAAGTGGAGAGCTCGCATACCTGTGATCTGTCGACCGCTCAACGCTTCTATCAAGGAACAGGTAGAGGATTTCGATGTGCCCATGGCAAGCGCGTTTAAGTACAGTGATTCGTTGAACCGGTGGTACTCCAGATGTATGGACCAATGCACCCCGACCCGGATTTCGAGTCGTGACCTTAAGAAGTGGATGACTCCCGTGGCAGAACAACAGATCAGGGTCCTCCAAGCCAAGCGCAAGTTAATCAATGCAGAATTGGCAGCCGCAAAGGCACAGGCAAAGGCACAGCGAAAGACTACCCATGAGCAAGGAAAGAACGATGAAGTGGCAGATTGTAAGCCTTTGATGCATAAGCCTTCGAAGGCAGCCACGGCACCAGTCAAGGAACCTGTCAAGGAACCAGTTAAGGAACCAGTCGTGCCAGTCAAGGAACCAGTCAAGGATATTGAAGCTGCCCGTCCACCACGGGAGCCTGTGCAGCAGCAGCAGCAGCGGCAGCGTCCGCACATGCCAGTCATGGGCCCACAAACCAACAATGCCGCTATTCATGGGCAGCAAACGAAGATCGCGACGGGTATAGAGCGGAAGCAATTGCCAATGGCTGCCATAGTCCAATGACTGTACCTGGTTGCCGTAATCATCCAAAAATTAGCAATTCTGATCTCATCATCATTCGTAGCCACGATATTTTCGTATGTCGAAACATGAACAATGGAGTTATTTGGTTACCTAGGTAGTTAATTGAACTTTCAAATACTTGTAGTTTACGAGCCCTCTCGCGTGACGAGCCGTGCCCTGACTCCTGTGCCTGCATGTGCATGCATGTATGTCTCTGCATAGATGGACTGATCCATTCTAATCTTATCATATCAGATGATCAGTCCCCACGTCTCTCTCTTCCCTTGATCGTTTCGATATTAACTTTGCGCCAGTTGCGCACGAGTTTTGTGGGTCGGACAGTCTGGTTTGGGGGTTCGTGCCGAGTCAAGTAGGTTGCTACATGCAGCAAATGTTGGGCAGATATTCAATGAAAGACTCCACCTATTATCAATTTTTTTTGGGTGATGCCGTCCATCTCTTCATGCCTGCCTTTGGACCCCATTATTCGTCTCGGTCATATCGCAGTATTCGTCGGTTTGAGCTCGAATACGCCGAAGAGGACGGTCGGACTACAATTCCGAACAGCGCAGTGTCGTTCTTCTCTCGGTCGCCATCTCGCCACACTCGGATTTAACAGTAAAAGGCACTAGAATCTTACTCTTTGTAATCCCAAGGCAACAGTATTTCTCAAATAACATATAACGTAGGTGGCATACGAGCCGTGGGGATGGACGAGCCGTGGGTCGTGCCAAGCCCCCACCAAAATCGTAACAAGTTTACGACAAAACACGACTTTTATTGTAAATCGCTACAAATTACTACAAATCGTAGTACTACAAATTAATCGCTACAGTCTCCTGCGTCCTTCTTGCACGTGCGTGAGTTGTGGCCAGTCTCTCCACACGTTTTACAGTGCCTTTTGCCTTTAGTGCTCTCATCTGCCTCCTCCCCATCACCACCCTTCTTCCTCTTGTTACTCTTCTCAACCTCTCTTAAAAGGTTCAAGCGCTGGCCTTCTTCTACAGTAAGTGTCCCTTGACGCTGCAATCGCTTCCTTTTATGAGATCTACGACGATTTGCAGCCTCATTTGCAGCCTGAAG